>NC_069510.1:122200356-122292856 GCF_027579735.1 Bombina bombina
AGGATTTCAGAAGCTCTCATCCTATTGGCTGATTTGAATTTGAAGAATCAAATAAGTCAATAGGAATGCAAGGTACGCCTTTTTGAAACGGGTACCTTGCATTTAACTTCAGTTTACGGTGCTGATCGTATGAAGAGGACACTTCGCTCAGGATGACATTGCCATCCAGGATAGCTTTGCGCCGTCGGGATGAAGACAGAAGACGTCCCTGAGATGGATGAAGGTGTCGCTGCCTGGATGAAGACTTCTCGCCGCCTGGATGAAAATGGATGACCGGACTTCAGAAACCGTGAGTAGATTTTCTGGGGTTAGTGTTAGGTTTATTTTTTAGATTAGGGTTCTTTTGGGCACTGTAAAAGATCTGAATGCTCTTTTAAGGGAAGTGTAAAATTGCTGAATGAAACAAAAAGGTATGAACGGGCGCTAAGGTATTAATACTATTTTAAACCCAAATGCAGGATATACTCTCTAATTATGTTAAATAAACAAATCAGACTGTAATATCCTAAGTGTGCACTCTAATTAATCGTATATGTAGGCAAAAGGACTATGCAAGAATACATATAAATCTAATAAACGATTGTATTTGAATTTATTAAAAATACCACTAAGCGGGTTAAACACAAAGTTAAAAGTTCTTCTAGAAAATAGGGACGTCTCCCTTAATAGATTAACAGTCTTAGGAAATAGGTGCAGTGGGGCAAAAAGTATTTAGTCAGCCACCAATTCTGCAAGTTCTCCCACTTAAGAATATGAGAGAGGCCTGTAATTTTCATCATAGGTATACCTCAACAATGAGAGACAAAGGCCTCTAGTTTTCAAGCCGTCAACTGCAAATACGCTGGAATTCCACAGCGTATTTGTGGCGAGGCTGATTCGCCATAGTTATCAAACCCTACAGACCAGCAAAAGTAGAATCTAGTGATGTAAACTGCGATCCGCCGGACTCAGTCCGACACAGATCGATGGTTACGTCACTCCAGATGTTTCAAACCCAAGTTCGGCACTATCTGACTACTTTTGGAAATTATCAAAGAACAACCAGGTACGCTCGCCACTATTCCGGCCCAGCGTACCTGGAGGCAGCGGATCCCATAGGAATCAATGGGAGTCTGACAGCAGCGAGAGCTCATGTTTGCTGCTGCCCGATATCCCATTGATTTCTATGGGAAGTGTCTGCACCTAACACCCTAACATGTACCCCGAGTTTAAACACCCCTAATCTGCCCCTCTACACCGCTGCCACCTACTTTATACTTATTAACCCCTAAACTGCCGCTCCCGGACCCCGCCGCCACTATAATAAATATATGAACCCCTAAACCGCCGCACCCGGAGCCCTCCGCCACCTACATTATATTTATTAACCCCTATCCTGCCCCCCCTACACCGCCGCCACCTACAGTACATTGATTAACCCCTAATCTACCCCTTCTACACCGCCGCCAATATATTAACTGAATTAACCCCTAAACTTAAATTAATCTAAATAAATATTCCTATAATTAAATAAATTAATCATATTTAAAACTAAATACTTACCTATAAAATAAGCCCTAAGATAGCTACAATATAACTAATAGTTACATTGTAGCTATTTTAGGTTTTATTTTTATTTTACAGGCAAGTTTGTATTTATTTTAACTAGGTACAATAGTTATTAAATAGTTAATAACTATTTAATAACTACCTAGCTAAAATAAATACAAATCATTAAATAAATTAAATTAATTAACTACAATTACCTAACATTAAAGAAATTTACTAAAAATAACTAAAGTACAAAAAAATCAACTCTAAATTACAGAAAATAAAAAAAATACAAGAAGTTTAAACTAATTACACCTAATCTAAACCCCCTAATAAAATAAAAAGCCCCCCAAAATAATAAAATTCCCTACCCTATACTAAATTACAAATAGCCCTTAAAAGGGCTTTTTGCGGGGCATTGCCCCAAAGTAATCTCTTTTACCTGTAAAAAAAAGAAATACAACCCCTCCCCAACATTAAAACCCACCACCCACACACCCAACCCTACTCTAAAACCCACCCAAACCCCCCTTAAAAAAACCTAACACTAACCCCTTGAAGATCACCCTACCTTGAGACGTCTTCACCCAGCCGGGCACAAGTAGTTTTCCATACGGCAGAAGTCTTCATCCGATTGGGGCAGAAGAGGTCCTCCAGACGGTAGAAATCTTCATCCATGTGGCATCTTCTATCTTCATCCTTCCGGAGCGGAGCCATCTTCTATCCAGCCGACGCGGAGCCATCCTCTTCAATCGAAATTCTAACGAAGAATGAAGGTTCCTTTAAATGACATCATCCAAGATGGCGTCCCTCGAATTCCGATTGGCTGATAGGATTCTATCAGCCAATCGCAATTAAGGTAGGAAAAATCCTATTGGCTGATGTAATCAGCCAATCGGATTGAAGTTCAATCCGATTGGCTGATCCAATCAGCCAATAGAATGCAAGGTCAATCACATTTTATTGGCTGAACAGTATAGTATAGTGTGGGTGCTTAGTGACAGGCTAGCAAGTAGACACGTTGATAACTAGAGGCCATTATGTGGAAACAAATCCAGACAATCACATTGTCTGATTTGTAAAGAATTTATTTGCGATACATGGCCCCATTCATTCTTTCATGTACATGGATCAGTCGTCCTGTTCCCTTTGCAGAGAAACAGCCCCAAAGCATGATGTTGCCACATGAAGGTATTAGACAAGCGGCCGCTCCAAACTCCCATGCCGGTCTGGACTGTGGCTCAGGGTGATGATGTCACAGACGCCGCCGTGGTAATGGCAAAATTAGACAGAAAGGTCATGCGGTGACTGGGTGCAATGCCTAAAATTAAAAAAAAAATTCACTTTATTCACTTACAGGCAAAATAGGTGTGACATAGAAAGAACGTCTGACGCGTTTCACGCCCCCTAGTGGCGTTTCATCAGAGACTCTGATGAAACGCCACTAGGGGGCGTGAAACGCTTCAGACGTTCTTTCTATGTCACACCTGTTTTGCCTGTATGTGAATAAAGGGAATTTTTTTTTAATTTAATGCTGGTGCTGCCTTTTCTATTTTTGCATGATGTTGCCACCCCCATGCTTCACAGTAGGTATGGTGTTCTTTGGTTGCAACTCAGCATTCTCTCTCCTCCAAACACGATGAGTTGTGTTGCTACCAAACAGTTCTACTTTGGTTTCATCTGACCATATGACATTCTCCCAATCCGCTTTTGGATCATCCAAATGCTCTCTAGCATACTTCAGACGGGCCCGGACATGTACTGGCTTAAGCAGGGGGACACGTCTGGCACTGCAGGATCTGAGTCCCTGGCGGCATAGTGTGTTACTGATGGTAGCCTTTGTTATGTTGGTCCCAGCTCTCTGCAGGTCATTCACTAGGTCCCCCCGTGTGGTTCTTGGATGTTTGCTCATTGTTCTTGTAATCATTTTGACCCCACAGGGTGAGATCTTGCGTGGAGCCCCAGATCAAGGGAGATTATCAGTGGTCTTGTATGTCCATTTTCTAATTATTGCTCCCACAGTTGATTTCTTCACACCAGGCTGCTTGCCTATTGCAGATTCAGTCTTTCCAGCCTCGTGCAGGTCTACAATTTTGTTTCTGGTGTCCTTCGACAGCTCTTTAGTCTTCACCATAGTGGAGTTTGGAGTGTGACTGTTTGAGGTTGTGGACAGGTGTCTTTTATACTGATAACAAGTTCAAACAGGTGCCATTAATACAGGTAATGAGTGAAGGACAGAGGAGCCTCTTAAAGAAGAAGATACAGGTCTCTGAGAGCCAGGAATCTTGCTTGTTTGTCGGTGACCAAATACTTATTTTCCACCATAATATGCAAATAAATTCTTTCCAAATCAGACAATGTGATTGTCTGGATTTGTTTCCAAATTTTGTCTCTCATAGTTGAGGTATACCTATGATGAAAATTACAGGCCTCTCTCATCTTCTTAAGTGGGAGAACTTGCACAATTGGTGACTGACTAAATACTTTTTTGCCCCACTGTACCTTTTTAGTGTAAAAACAATTGATGTCCGTATTAGGACGACTCACTGTGATCCAGGGCGTATTTGCGACCTATTTGAAGTCCTTTTAAGTGAAGCAATGTGTGTCCGTTTGTAGCAGAGTTGTTGCTCCGTTAAAGGGAACTAGCAGAGTGAAGCCTTTGTGTGATTCTGTGCTCTCCCGTGAGTGATTGGCTATCAAGTGACCTGTCTCCACCGTGCATGTCCGCACTCCCAGGAGTTACACTGTGTGTGAAATGAAAAATGTCCTCCTTTCCACTTTTCCTTGAGTAATCCAAGTTAATCTGTGTAAAGTACAGAAATGTGCAAAGTATACAGAAAGTATAGTTTTTATCAGAAGTTTGTAACCTCTTTTTTAGGAGTATGTACCACGAAGTGGAACAACCTGTCTCCACCGTGCGTGTCCGCACTCCTAGGAGTTACACAGGTGTGTAAAATATCAGTGTCTTCCTTTTCACTCGTGTTTGAGTGATCCAACTTTTTTTGCATGCAAGCAAAGTGCAAAGTAGTGCAAAGTTTCCAAAAAGGCGCAGTTGCTCAGAAGTTTATATTTTCTTGTTCTTGGAATGTCTTTGGAGTATTTTCAACGTGTTTCACCCTCAATGGGCTTTATCAAGAGCTGAATGCCCTTTTAAGGGCAATGCCCATACAAATGCCCCTTTAGGGGCAATGGGTAGCTTAGGTTTTATTTAGACTTAGATTTTTATTTGGGGGTTGGTTGGGTGGTGGGTTTTACTGTTGGGGGCAGTTTGTATTTTTATCTAGGTAAAAGAGCTGTTTAACTTAGGGCAATGTCCAACAAAAGGCCATTTTAAGGAGTATTGGTAGTTTATTGTAGGTTAGGGGATGTTTTTATTTTGGGGGGCTTTTTTATTTTTATAGGGCTATTAGATTAGGTGTAATTTGTTTTTATTTGTGATAATTTCATTTATTATTTTTTGTAATCTTAGATTTTTTATTTTTTTTCGTAGTATTAGTTTTTTTTTAAATTTGTAATTTAGGTTTTTATTTTTTTGTAGTGTTAGGGTTTTTAATTTTTTAAGGGTAGGATTTTTTAATTTTATTAGAATAGTTAGGTTAGGTTAATTTATAGTTTAAACTTTGTTTTTTTATTTCACAGGTAAGTTTTTATTTAGTTCAAGATAGTTATATTGTAATTTTAATTTAAAGATAGGGGATGTTAGGTTGAGGGGTTAATAGTTTAATTTAGTGTTTTGCAATGTGGGGAACCGGCGGTTTAGGGGATAATAAAGGCAGTGAATGCTGAATCGCGTTGAAGTGACTTGTTTTTAAAGTATATCTATGCTGAACTTTGAGGATTATCCATATAGCATTGCTCTGAACTTCTATAATACATTGCTGTTTTGAATTTGGATCTTCATCACTATATTGCTATTTGAATTTGGATCTACACTGGGTTCCGGTTACCTGACTGGCTGCAACAAGGTCAGAAGTAAAGAAATGGAAATCCTCCTCATGTATCAAAAAACTCCAATTTATTTCATATCAGAATAAAAAACACGACATTTCGGGGCCAGTGCCCCTTAATAATGTGATAAAATTACACGCACAGTACACCTGGTTAAATAGGCATTCACCTGGGAGTTTAACCCTTACCTTCTAAATAGCAATTTGCTAAATAAATATAGCGCCACCTTAAGACCATGGCCTCTAGTTATCAAGCCGTCAACCTCAAATACGCTGGAATTCCGCAGGGTATTTGTGGCGAGGCTGATTCGCCTAAGTTATCAAGCCCTACACACCGGCAAAAGTAGAATTTTGTGACGTAAGCTACGATCCGCCGGACTCAGTCCGACACAGATCGATTCGTACGTCACTCCAGATGTGCCGAACGCAAGTTCGGCACAATCTGACTACTTTTGGTAGTTATCAAACTACTACCAGGTACGCTCGCCACTATTCCGGGCCAGCGTACCTGGATTTCAATCCGCCGCCCTGGAGGCGGCGGATCCCATAGGAATCAATGGGAGTCTGACCATAGCGAAAGCTAATGTTCGCTGCTGCCCGATATCCCATTGATTTCTATGGAAGATGTCTGCACCTAACACCCTAACATGAACCCCGAGTCTAAACACCCCTAATCTGCCCCCCCTACACCGCCGCAACTAAATAAAGTTATTACCCCCTAAACCGCCGCTCCCGGAGCCCACCGCAAATATAATAAATATGTTAACCCCTAAACCGCCGCTCCCGGACCCCGCCGCAACTATAATAAATATGTTAACCCCTAAACCGCCGCTCCCGGACCCCGCCGCCACTTACATAATACCTATTAACCCCTATCCTGCCCCCCCTATACCGCCGCCACCTATAATAAATTTATTAACCCCTATCCTGCCCCCCTACACCGCCGCCACTATAATAAAATTATTAACCCCTAAACTTAAGTCTAACACTAACCCTAACACCACCTAACTTAAATATTAATTAAATAAATCTAAATAATAGTACTCTTATTAACTAAATTAATCCTATTTAAAACTAAATACTTACCTATAAAATAAACCCTAATATAGCTACAATGTAATTAATAATTACATTGTAGCTATTTTAGGATTTATATTTATTTTACAGGCAACTTTGTATTTATTTTAACTAGGTACAATAGCTATTAAATAGTTATTAACTATTTAATAGCTACCTAGTTAAAATAATTACAAAATTACCTGTGAAATAAATCCTAACCTAAGTTACAATTAAACCTAACACTACACTATCATTAAATTAATTAAATAAATTAGCTACCAATACCTACAATTAAATACAATTAAATAAACTAAACTAAATTACAAAAAAAACCCCGACTAAATTACAGAAAATAAAAAAAATATTACAAGAATTTTAAACTAATTACACCTAATCTAAGCCCCCTAATAAAATAATAAAAAAAAAAATAATAAAAGTCCCTACCCTATTCTACATTAAAAAGTAATCAGCTCTTTTACCAGCCCTTAAAAGGGCTTTTTGCAGGGCATGCCCCAAAGTAATCAGCTCTTTTGCCTGTAAAAAAAATACAACCCCCCCAACATTAAAACCCACCACCTACATACCCCTACTCTAACCCACCCAAACCCCCCTTAAAAAACCTAACCTGAAGTCTTCATCCGATGGGGCAGAAGAGGACATCCAGACTGGCAGAAGTCTTCATCCTATCCGGGCAGAAGAGGACATCCGGACCGGCAGACATCTTCATCCAAGCGGCATCTTCTATCTTCATCCATCCGACGAGGAGCAGCTCCATCTTCAAGACCTCCGGCGCGGAACATCCTTCTTCACCGATGACTACCCGACGAATGAAGGTTCCTTTAAGTGACGTCATCCAAGATGGCGTCCCTCGAATTCCGATTGGCTGATAGGATTCTATCAGCCAATCGGAATTAAGGTAGGAAAAATCTGATTGGCTGATGCAATCAGCCAATCAGATTGAAGTTCAATCCGATTGGCTGATCCAATGAGCCAATCGGATTGAACTTCAATCTGATTGGCTGATAGCATCAGCCAATCAGATTTTTCCTACCTTAATTCCGATTGGCTGATAGAATCCTATTCGAGGGATGCCATCTTGGATGGAACCTTCATTCGTCGGGTAGTCGTCGGTGAAGAAGGATGTCCAAAAACTACTGATGTAAAACAGTCTATCAATCAATCAGGAATATTTATAGGGGTATTAGTAAAAAGCTGATCAATTGATTTCCCTGTTCATCCCCTTCGGTTCCAGAGTATCTAACTTAAAAATTCAGAAAGTTTCACGTTGTTTGAGTAACAGATCCCTGTTACCACCCCTTCTAGGAGTCTTGATTTGTTCAATAATCTGGAACCGAAGTTGGCTGATCTGACTGCCTGCTGATAAAAAATGATGAGCAACCAGAGCAGTGATCACTTTACATCTAATGTTGCTCTTATGTTCGGTGATGCGGTCTCCAATACGTCTAGTGGATTCACCCACATAGGCCCGCCCACATGGGCACTTAATTAGGTAAACCACATAATTGGTATTACATGTAAAGTAGTCCCTGCATTTAAATTTGTAACCAGTATGGGGATGTAAAAAATATGGGCTCTTAATTATAGAGCTGCAATTAACACAACCCAAACAAGGGAAACAGCCTACACTTTTCTTTGTTATATAGCTCCGTTGATGGGTCTTGCCAGAACCAATGTCCGCCTTAATCAGCACGTCTCTTAGATTTTTACTGTGTTTATATGCGGGCATTGGAAACTGACAAAACTCCTCAATATCAGGATTACACCCCTGAAGAATACCCCAATGACGACGGATAATTTCTGATATATTGTGACTTTGTCTAGAATAATCAGAAACAAATGTAATCCTTTTGTTGCTACATTTAGGTGGTTTGGGTTTTAGCAATGTTTCTCTTTGAATAGGAGATATCTCATTAATGATGTTAGAAATAAGATCCTTTGGATAACCCCTCTGTAAAAATGTATTAACCATCTCATTTAATCTAATTTTAGACTTAGCTTCATCATCAACAATGTATTTAACCCTAAGCATCTGACTGCGAGGGAGGGATTTAATAAGAGATGGGTGATGGGCACTATCATAACAAAGCAAACTATTCCTATCAGTTTCCTTTCTAAATATATCGGTTCTGAAACCACATCCATCCTTGATGACAGATACATCGAGAAAATCAATTCTCACCTCACTACTGGTCAACTTAAATTTGATGTTAATTGTAGACTGATTCAAATCAGCCACAAAGGACTCAAGAGCTCCAACGTCGCCCAACCAGACCCCAAAAATATTGTAAATGTAGCGCCACCTCACCTGACAAGTAATACGTTAAACTACATTTTTGTCAAAAAAAGGGAGAATTATAAAACAAAATACAGAGTTCTGATTATCTTTATGACAAGAAGATTTAAATTATATGATGCCAACAGAATACAGTGGCTGAATGGGATAGCCCCTGAACTGCCTAAACACAAATTTCAAAGTTAAGTGGTTGAGTAATGGGTTGGTAATTTCCATAAAGGTCTATTTAGTCTCAAATTATGTAAAACAAAAATCTTAGCAGTAAGACAAACCACCTAAAAAGGAACACTAGACACACACACACTTATACAGAAACCCACATAAACATTTGCATACACTCACACAGACAGCACACAAAGACACACACTCACACTGACACCCACAAAAAACACACACATAAAGACTCACACACAGAGACCCACACACAGACACACACACTCTCACTGACACCCACAGAAAACACACACACACTCACTCTGACTCCCACAGAAAACACACACACAAACACACAAACACACACACACTGACACCCACAGAAAACACCCACTTACACTCACAGAAAAATACACTAACATACAAATTACCCACAAAAACATACAAAGACACACACAAACACCCCCCAAAAAAACACACAAAGACATATACACTAAAACAAATACCCACAGGAACACACAAGGACACACACTCCCAGGCTAAAACATGTAGTTATAAATGAAAATTGTCAATGAGAAGATAAAAAAGCATCAAATGAAAGCTGGACATAAAAAAGCTACTGCAGTAATTCACCTTTTAAATAGCCATGTGTCTTGTCTGTCTGTCTTGGATAGACTGTGAGATCAGTTGCATTTTTATATAAAAAAAAAATTATGACTATCAATATAAAAAAATACATTTTTATAATGTTATTTATCTTCACTTAATAAACTGTTAATAGTTTGAATATATTATTTTTAGCTTCAAGAGTATAAAACAGTAGTTTCCTTCTAAGTACAGGGCAAATTCCTGCGGTAAAGTGGACTGTTGCAGCTGATATGTATGCAAAATATGAGGTATAAAATTCTCACATATTTGAGTGACCTGGTATACTTAAACATACTGGAACATATTTGTAAAATAAAGATATATATTTAGATAGAGGGATATCAGAATACTGACTCCTCATTAGAGATATCAGTGGGGAAAGAGACATTTTATTCCAGATTTCACTAAAGTATGCAAAGACACTGTATAAAATAATTAGTAGACAATACCTAGTAAAGAGCCCTCTACACTAAGTTTACACTCCCTCAGACAATTACCTCTCAGTGTAGAAACTACTACAGCCCCTATATATATTATATAGCCCCTGAATACCCCCTGGCAGCTCCTGTATCGGTACTCACTCCCTTCCTGGGACTGACAGGCACTGGACATAGGTATAAAAACTGGTCCCAACTGTAGTATTAGAGAATCTAGTTACAGAGAGGCTCTATATTGAGAGAGAAAATCCTGTTAAATGGTTCTGTTTTAAATAAAAGTTAGTGCACCAAGCATAAACCCCCATTAAAACTATAAAACACTGGCCCCCAGCCTAACTGGAGCCTCCTCTATCAAACTGCATATTGCCTAAGGAAATGCTGGTCTTCTTAAAGGTCTATACACCTAAATTTTAAAAGTGCCCCTAAAATTACCCTAGGAGCTGCAAGAGGGATGTAAAGGGTCAGAAGATTCTCTGATAGAGTTTCCTGATAGGGAGAAACAATTGTGTCATGAGGGGAGCAGGTTACGTCCACTGGCTATGCTGTACCTGTGTCAGAGTACCTGCAAATAGCCTATGTGCTGTGTGTGTGTGCTGTGTAAAGTTACTCACCTAATGGGGCCGATTTATCATGGCCTGAATTGGGCCAAATACCCCTGTTTCCGTGTGAGCCTTCAGTTTCGCCGGAAACAGGAGTTAAGAAGCAGCGGTCTTAAGACTTAAGGTTGATTGACACTCCTTGCTAGCGGCTGATTGGTTGCGAATCTGCTGGGGGCGGCATTACACAAGCAGTTCTGGTGAACTGCTTGTGCAATGTTAAATGTATGCTGTCGGCATTCAGCGATGCCTGGTGGACATGATCGGCCCCTATGCATCACCCCTCCACTGGCTTACAAGGCATGTCAAATCCTTGTCAATGCAGCTGCAGCAGTATCTAGCATAGAGCCCATTCAGTGCAAGTATCGAGTACCGCAGAGGATTGCAGCAGGAAATACCTACGAGTCCCCTCAACGCCTGAGGGTAGTTATGGCTGAAGTCCTGTTAGGGAAATGATGTGCACATAACAGTGTATTCCTGTGTCCCTGTATCATTCAGCTGCATTTAGCCATAATCTCTGTATTTTAATTTTTAATGCAGCTTTGAATAAACTTTTTCTGTTTTTATTTGAGTTGTGGCATCATCTCTGTTTTTCTTACAGTGATTTTGCCAGCGTCTAACGTAGTGATAAAGGGTATCACAAGGGGGAAGCTAAATCCATTGACAGGCTTCTTGTTTTCCTTATAAGTTGGTAATCAGCTGAAGGAAATCTGCTTGCATAATTTCCATTACTTCTTACTGCATATAGAGCAGGCCTAAGGCTCATTCTTGAGCCGTGGCTCTCAGATTCTAAGTAGCTCTCTGTTACAAGTAGCAGAGTTACTTACTGGAGTTGGAAACTGCTGGCCCAATAACAAGTAAACTTAACAACTATACACCTACACAATGCTGTCTATGACTTTTCTGCTCTCTCTGTCTGCCCTTCTCCTAAAAATCACTGCATGTCCCTTATAACAATAACCCCCACACTATCCATATCTCACCCTCCCTTCTCTCATCCCCTATGCTGTCCTCTCATGAACAACTTTGTTTCCTTAGAAACACTTCCCCCTCTAACTCTCCTGTGTCTAGTCATACCCGCTCCTACAAATCTCACTCTCACCTCCTGTCACTCTCACTGCTACTACTGCTTGCTGCTGGTGATGTCTCTCCTAATGCAATACCAACAATCTCATCTCCATTAACACACAGCGCCTATCCCCTCCCTTTTCTTATGCCCTCTGAAACGCTCGCTCCATCTGTAACAAACTTACAACTGTTCATGACCTGTTTGTTTCCAACGCTTTCAACCTTTTAGCAATTACTAAAACCTGGCTATCTTCCTCTGACACTGCTTCCATTGCTGCTCTCACACACGGTGGTCTCCACTTTAGCCACACACGAGGCCAGGCGAGAGACACAGTGGCGGTGTTGGCATCTTACTCTCCCCCTCCTGCTCCTATCAGTACCTATCCCCATTTTCATCTCTCTCCTTTTCTTCCTTTGAAGTCCACTGCATTCACCTGTTCTCCCCTCTCTCTCTCAGAGTGGCAGTTATCTATCGCCCCCCTGGACCAACCTCCCAATTCCTTGACAACTTCGCTGCCTGGCTGCCTGGCTTCCTTACTTTCTCTGTACAAATACACCTGCTCTAATCCTAGGGGACTTCAACATCCCCATGGACAAACCATCTGCCCCTGCTGCCTCTAAACTTCTCTCACTCACTAACTCCTTCGGCCTCTCACAATCCACCCTATTCCCTACCCACCGTGATGGACACTCTATTGATCTGGTATTCTCCTATCTCTGCTCTCTCTCTGATGTTGCCTGTCACCCATTTCCCATCTCAGACTACAATCTGCTCACCTTTAATCCTAATATAGATGCTAAACCTACTTCCCCCTCTCGCCCCCGCACCAGTAGAAATCTGCACACTGTGGACCCTCCCCAACTCTCCAATCTTATTCAAATACGCCTCCCCCACACTTCCACGATATCCTGCCCTGACCTCGCTATAACCCACTATAACAATACTCTCTCCGCTGCACTTGACACTCTCACTCCGCCCCAACCTCGCAAAGCCCCACGTCATCAGCTCCAACCCTGGCACTCCCAACAAACACGTCACCTACAAAAATGCTCCTGCACTGCTGAACGTGCATGGAGGAAATCCCGCTCTGAACCTGATTTCATGCACTATAAGTTCATTCTCTACTCTAACACCTCTGCCCTTCACTTAGCTAAGCAAACCTACTTCTCTTCTCTTATATCCACTCACTCCTCAAACCCTAAAAGTCTCTTCTCCATTTTCAACTCTCTCCTCCACCCACCTGCACCACCCCCCTCATTTACATTCAGTGCTCAAGACCTTGCTGACTATTTCTTTCATGTAATTAACAAGAGTCCATGAGCTAGTGACGTATGGGATATACATTCCTACCAGGAGGGGCAAAGTTTCCCAAACCTTAAAATGCCTATAAATACACCCCTCACCACACCCACAAATCAGTTTTACAAACTTTGCCTCCAAGGGAGGTGGTGAAGTAAGTTTGTGCTAGATTCTACGTTGATATGCGCTCCGCAGCAAGTTGGAGCCCGGTTTTCCTCTCAGCGTGCAGTGAATGTCAGAGGGATGTGAGGAGAGTATTGCCTATTGAATGCAGTGATCTCCTTCTACGGGGTCTATTTCATAAGGTTCTCTGTTATCGGTCGTAGAGATTCATCTCTTACCTCCCTTTTCAGATCGACGATATACTCTTATATTTACCATTTCCTCTACTGATTCTCGTTTCAGTACTGGTTTGGCTTTCTACAAACATGTAGATGAGTGTCCTGGGGTAAGTAAGTCTTATTTTCTGTGACACTCTAAGCTATGGTTGGGCACTTTATTTATAAAGTTCTAAATATATGTATTCAAACATTTATTTGCCTTGACTCAGAATGTTCAACTTTCCTTATTTCCAGACAGTCAGTTTCATATTTGGGATTATGCTTTAAATTATCATATTTTGTCTTACCTCAAAAATTTGACTTTTTTCCCTGTGGGCTGTTAGGCTCGCGGGGGCTGAAAATGCTTCATTTTATTGCGTCATTTTTGGCGCGGATTTTTTTGGCGCAAAAATTCATTTCCGTTTCCGGCGTCATACGTGTCGCCGGAAGTTGCGTCATTTTTTGACGTTATTTTGCGCCAAAAATGTCGGCGTTCCGGATGTGGCGTCATTTTTGGCGCCAAAAGCATTTAGGCGCCAAATAATGTGGGCGTCTTATTTGGCGCCAAAAAATATGGGCGTCGCTTTTGTCTCCACATTATTTCAGTCTCATTTTCATTTGCTTCTGGTTGCTAGAAGCTTGATGTTTGGCATTTTTTTCCCATTCCTGAAACTGTCTTATAAGGAATTTGATTTATTTTGCTTTATATGTTGTTTTTTCTCTTACATATTGCAAGATGTCTCACGTTGCATCTGAGCCAGAAGATACTACAGGAAAACCACTGCCTGCTGGATCTACCAAAGCTAAGTGTATCTGCTGTAAACTTTTGGTAGCTATTTCTCCAGCTGTTGTTTGTATTAATTGTCATGACAAACTTGTTAAAGCAGATAATATTTCCTTTAGTGATGTACCATTGCCTGTTGCAGTTCCCTCAACATCTAAGGTGCAGAATGTTCCTGATAACATAAGAGATTTTGTTTCTGAATCCATAAAGAAGGCTTTGTCTGTTATTTCTCCTTCTAGTAAACGTAAAAAGTCTTTTAAATCTTCTACAGATGAATTTTTAAATGAACACCATCATTCTGATTCTTTGGACTCTTCTAGTTCAGAGGATTCTGTCTCAGAGATTGATGCTGATAAATCTTCATATTTATTTAAGATGGAATTTATTCGCTCTTTACTTAAAGAAGTACTAATTGCTTTAGAAATAGAGGATTCTAGTCCTCTTGATACTAATTCTATACGTTTGGATAAGGTTTTTAAAGCTCCTGCGGTTATTCCAGAAGTCTTTCCTGTTCCTAATGCTATTTCTGCAGTAATTGCTAAGGAATGGGATAAATTGGGTAATTCATTTACTCCTTCTAAACGTTTTAAGCAATTATATCCTGTTCCGCCTGACAGGTTAGAATTTTGGGACAAAATTCCTAAAGTTGATGGGGCTATTTCTACCCTTGCTAAACGTACTACCATTCCTACGTCAGATGGTACCTCGTTTAAGGATCCTTTAGATAGAAAAATTGAATCTTTTCTAAGAAAAGCTTATCTATGTTCAGGTAATCTTCTTAGACCTGCTATATCATTGGCTGATGTTGCTGCAGCTTCAACTTTTTGGTTGGAAACTCTAGCGCAACAAGTAACAAATCGTGATTCTCATGATATTATTATTCTTCTCCAGCATGCTAATAATTTCATCTGTGATGCCATTTTTGATATTATTAGAGTTGATGTTAGATTTATGTCTCTGGCTATCTTAGCCAGAAGAGCTTTATGGCTTAAGACTTGGAATGCTGATATGGCTTCTAAATCAACTCTACTTTCCATTTCTTTCCAGGGAAACAAATTATTTGGTTCTCAGTTGGATTCTATTATTTCAACTGTTACTGGTGGGAAAGGAACTTTTTTACCACAGGATAAAAAATCTAAAGGTAAAAACAGGGCTAACAATCGTTTTCGTTCCTTTCGTTTCAACAAAGAACAAAAGCCTGATCCTTCGTCCTCAGGAGCAGTTTCAGTTTGGAAACCATCTCCAGTCTGGAATAAATCCAAGCCTGCTAGAAAGGCAAAGCCTGCTTCTAAGTTCACATGAAGGTACGGCCCTCATTCCAGTTCAGCTGGTAGGGGGCAGGTTACGTTTTTTCAAAGAAATTTGGATCAAATCTGTTCACAATCTTTGGATTCAGAACATTGTTTCAGAAGGGTACAGAATTGGTTTCAAGATGAGACCTCCTGCAAAGAGATTTTTTCTTTCCCATGTCCCAGTAAATCCAGTGAATGCTCAAGCATTTCTGAATTGTGTTTCAGATCTAGAGTTGGCTGGAGTAATTATGCCAGTTCCAGTTCCGGAACAGGGGATGGGGTTTTATTCAAATCTCTTCATTGTACCAAAGAAGGAGAATTCCTTCAGACCAGTTCTGGATCTAAAATTATTGAATCGTTATGTAAGGATACCAACGTTCAAGATGGTAACTGTAAGGACTATATTGCCTTTTGTTCAGCAAGGGAATTATATGTCCACAATAGATTTACAGGATGCATATCTGCATATTCCGATTCATCCAGATCATTATCAGTTCCTGAGATTCTCTTTTCTAGACAAGCATTACCAATTTGTGGCTCTACCGTTTGGCCTTGCTACAGCTCCAAGAATTTTCACAAAGATTCTCGGTGCCCTTCTGTCTGTAATCAGAGAACAGGGTATTGTGGTATTTCCTTATTTGGACGATATCTTGGTACTTGCTCCGTCTTTACATTTAGCAGAGTCTCATACGAATCGACTTGTGTTGTTTCTTCAAGATCATGGTTGGAGGATCAATTTACCAAAAAGTTCTTTGATTCCTCAAACAAGGGTAACCTTTCTGGGTTTCCAGATAGATTCAGTATCCATGACTCTGTCTTTAACAGACAAGAGACGTCTAAAATTGATTACAGCTTGTCGAAACCTTCAGTCACAATCATTCCCTTCGGTAGCCTTATGCATGGAAATTCTAGGTCTTATGACTGCTGCATCGGACGCGATCCCCTTTGCTCGTTTTCACATGCGACCTCTTCAGCTCTGTATGCTGAACCAATGGTGCAGGGATTACACGAAGATATCTCAATTAATATCTTTAAAACCGATTGTTCGACACTCTCTAACGTGGTGGACAAATCACCATCGTTTAATTCAGGGGGCTTCTTTTGTTCTTCCGACCTGGACTGTAATTTCATCAGATGCAAGTCTCACAGGTTGGGGAGCTGTGTGGGGATCTCTGACGGCACAAGGAGTTTGGGAATCTCAGGAGGTGAGATTACCGATCAATATTTTGGAACTCCGTGCAATTTTCAGAGCTCTTCAGTTTTGGCCTCTTCTGAAGAGAGAATCGTTCATTTGTTTTCAGACAGACAATGTCACAACTGTGGCATACATCAATCATCAAGGAGGGACTCACAGTCCTCTGGCTATGAAAGAAGTATCTCGAATTTTGGTTTGGGCGGAATCCAGCTCCTGTCTAATCTCTGCGGTTCATATCCCAGGTGTAGACAATTGGGAAGCGGATTATCTCAGTCGCCAAACGTTGCATCCGGGCGAATGGTCTCTTCACCCAGAGGTATTTCTTCAGATTGTTCAATTGTGGGGGCTCCCAGAGATAGATCTGATGGCCTCTCATCTAAACAAGAAACTTCCCAGGTATCTGTCCAGATCCCGGGATCCTCAGGCGGAGGCAGTGGATGCATTATCACTTCCTTGGAAGTATCATCCTGCCTATATCTTTCCGCCTCTAGTTCTTCTTCCAAGAGTAATCTCCAAGATTCTGAGGGAATGCTCGTTTGTTCTGCTAATAGCTCCGGCATGGCCTCACAGGTTTTGGTATGCGGATCTTGTCCGGATGGCATCTTGCCAGCCATGGACTCTTCCGTTAAGACCAGACCTTCTGTCACAAGGTCCTTTTTTCCATCCGGATCTGAAATCCTTAAATTTAAAGGTATGGAGATTGAACGCTTGATTCTTGGTCATAGAGGTTTCTCTGACTCCGTGATTAATACTATGTTACAGGCTCGTAAATCTGTATCTCGAGAGATATATTATAGAGTCTGGAAGACTTATATTTCATGGTGTCTTTCTCATCATTTTTCTTGGCATTCTTTTAGAATACCGAGAATTTTACAATTTCTTCAGGATGGTTTGGATAAGGGTTTGTCCGCAAGTTCTTTGAAAGGACAAATCTCTGCTCTTTCTGTTCTTTTTCACAGAAAGATTGCTATTCTTCCTGATATTCATTGTTTTGTACAAGCTTTGGTTCGTATAAAACCTGTCATTAAGTCAATTTCTCCTCCTTGGAGTTTGAATTTGGTTCTGGGAGCTCTTCAAGCTCCTCCGTTTGAACCTATGCATTCATTGGACATTAAATTACTTTCTTGGAAAGTTTTGTTCCTTTTGGCCATCTCTTCTGCTAGAAGAGTTTCTGAATTATCTGCTCTTTCGTGTGAGTCTCCTTTTCTGATTTTTCATCAGGATAAGGCGGTGTTGCGAACTTCTTTTGAATTTTTACCTAAAGTTGTGAATTCCAACAACATTAGTAGAGAAATTGTGGTTCCTTCATTATGTCCTAATCCTAAGAATTCTAAGGAGAAATCATTGCATTCTTTGGATGTTGTTAGAGCTTTGAAATATTATGTTGAAGCTACGAAATCTTTCCGTAAGACTTCTAGTCTATTTGTTATCTTTTCCGGTTCTAGGAAAGGCCAGAAAGCTTCTGCCATTTCTTTGGCATCTTGGTTGAAATCTTTAATTCATCTTGCCTATGTTGAGTCGGGTAAAACTCCGCCTCAAAGAATTACAGCTCATTCTACTAGGTCAGTATCTACTTCCTGGGCGTTTAGGAATGAAGCTTCGGTTGACCAGATCTGCAAAGCAGCAACTTGGTCTTCTTTGCATACTTTTACTAAATTCTACCATTTTGATGTATTTTCTTCTTCTGAAGCAGTTTTTGGTAGAAAAGTTCTTCAGGCAGCGGTTTCAGTTTGAATCTTCTGCTTATGTTTTTTGTTAAACTTTATTTTGGGTGTGGATTATTTTCAGCAGGAATTGGCTGTCTTTATTTTATCCCTCCCTCTCTAGTGACTCTTGTGTGGAAAGATCCACATCTTGGGTAGTCATTATCCCATACGTCACTAGCTCATGGACTCTTGTTAATTACATGAAAGAAAACATAATTTATGTAAGAACTTACCTGATAAATTCATTTCTTTCATATTAACAAGAGTCCATGAGGCCCACCCTTTTTTGTGGTGGTTATGATTTTTTTTTATAAAGCACAATTATTCCAATTCCTTATTTTATATGCTTCGCACTTTTTCTTATCACCCCACTTCTTGGCTATTCGTTAAACTGATTTGTGGGTGTGGTGAGGGGTGTATTTATAGGCATTTTAAGGTTTGGGAAACTTTGCCCCTCCTGGTAGGAATGTATATCCCATACGTCACTAGCTCATGGACTCTTGTTAATATGAAAGAAATGAATTTATCAGGTAAGTTCTTACATAAATTATGTTTTTTTCAATAAAACACTTGCAATCCGAGGAAACATCCCAACACAAACCTGCAATCTTCCAACTACGCTCCCAGTCACCCCCTCTGCCACTCTCTGCACCCTCCTCCCAACCACTGAGAGTGAAGTGGCTTCCCTTTTGTTTTCCTCACACCTCACTACCTGCCCACTTGACCCTATTCCTTCACATCTAATTACTCCTCTGTCTCCCACCCTCACTCCGGCTCTTACTCCCATATTCAACCTATCCCTTTCTACCGACTCATTCCCTGCCTCCTTCAAACATGCAAAGGTCACCCCCATCCTCAAAAAACCCTCCCTTGACCCTAACTCCCCTGCAAACTACCGCCCCATATCACTGCTCCCGCTAGCTTCAAAACTCTTGGAAAAACTAGTTTTCAATCGTCTAGCCCACTTCCTGTCCTCCAACTCATTGCTCGACCCCCTGCAATCTGGCTTCCGTCCACAACACTCAACCGAGACTGCCCTCACCAAGGTTATGAACGATCTCCTTTCTGCTAAAAACAAAGGCTACTACTCTATACTCATCTTACTTGACCTTTCAGCTGCCTTCTCACCCTGACCTACAAAGCCCTCGCCAATGCTGCCCCACCCTACCTGTCCTCACTCATCAACATATATACTCCTGCCCGTCCCCTAAGATCCAACAATGACCTGCTTCTTGCGTCCTCTACCATCACCTCCTCTCATGCTAGACTACAGGACTTCTCTTGTGCGGCACCAACCCTCTGGAACACACTTCCTCAAGCTGTCAGACTTGCCCCTAACCTCTCCTCCTTTAAACGTTCCCTAAAGACCTTTCTGTTCAGGGAAGCTTATCACCTGACCTATTAACAAACTAACTTCGCTTAACTAACAGTTACCCTCTATTTCCTCACTAATATCATTCTCACCTTTGCAGTCCCCACCTCCTGTTTCCCATCCTCCTACCCATCTAGATTTTAAGTTCCCACGGGAATAGGGCCCTCAATTCCCCCTGTATTTGTCTGTAAAATTTTGTCTTTTATTGTATTGTTTCTCCATTGTACTGTTATCCTAGTACCCATGGGCAGCGCTGCGGAATCTGTTGGCGCTTTATAAATAAAGAATAATAATAATAATATACTTGACCTATTAGAGTGCAGGGCAGTAAATACAAATATAAGATTTAGCAGCTAGTTATTTGTATATAAGAATTTACTTTCTAAACTCTGTTTTGAATTAGGTGCAGAAATATCTTTTTACAGTAAAGTGAAGCGAAGCCTGCATGTTAGAATGAAGGCCAGCTCTGATTCACCAGTGCTAAGTGGGAACGACCAATCAAAGACCAGTAATCTGAAGGAAATCTGCTCGCGTCATGTCAGGTCACTGGGAACAGATGTTGAATTCCACCTTCCATCAAGGTTTCAAGGGTAATCAATTACTGCCTGTATAGATGCTTGTTTAATGTGATATGAAACCCAGACATTTTCTTTTGTGATTCAGACAGAACCCTTTTTGATTCATAAAAGTTTCCAGTTTACTTCTATCATCAAATTTGCTTTCTTCCCATGATATTCTGTGTCGAAGAGGTACCTAGGTAGACATCTAGAACACTACATGGTAGTGCTGCCGTCTAGCACTCTTGCACATGGATAAAACAGTTATTTTAAATGACTTATTTCTGGTTACTTTGAAATGGCTGCCAAGCTCCGCCCACTGATGACATCACAATCTGGGCTGCGTCTATGTACTCTGCTGATTAGCACTGATAGTCTTTTTAATAAAATGAGTGAGTCTTTTGTAACTACTGAAGCCTTTAATGCAGCCCAGATCATGATATCATCTGTGTGTGGAGCTTGGCAGCCATTTCGAAGTGATCATAAACAATATTCACTTTAAAATAACTTTACTGTTACTGCTGCATTATATAGAAAGGGGTGGAAGAGGATATTTGCAGCTTAATCTAAAGTAAGACTTAAAGATGACTAAGGTGTAGTCCCTTTAAGGAACTTTTGTAGGAGATTGCAGGCAGCCTTAGCATGTATGATCAATATAAAGGTGGCTGAAATATGGATATGTTAAACTAGTTTATTTTAATAGGGCTGAATCACAAACTATCATCACTTCACTACAAAAGATATTTGGTTTGGGCAGATAGAGAGCAACAGAATCTTGCTGGCAGTGTTAAAGGAAAGGTAGGGTCAATTGCCCAAACAGGCGCATGTTCTAGTGTCCTGCACATGCCCTAATAAAACCAGTTAGAGTTGCCATGTTAGCTCTTTAATCAATCCCAAAATATAGTACCAAGAGCTGGAGACAATGAGGTGAGAACAGGATTCCAATGTAAAATATCACTATAATTGAATGTTATAGATAGAGCTTCTGTTAAACAGGTTACTGTATAAATTACATGATGTACTATAGGGATTATATTGGTTTTTCATACCTTAGTGCATATAACAATGTTTTGTCCTCCATTTGCTTCCTGGAATATGAACATATACAAGATATGATGTGATTTGATTGATCTTCATTGTTTTCTGGTTACACTTTCAGCTTTAGGGCTGAACCATCTTCTTTGTTCCTTTCCAGTAAAGAGAATGATGATCCGGGCACCAAGTCTAATACAAATGGCTTCACCCGTACAACAAAAGTAGCTGGTTTAATGAGTTACTCTGACAGTAGTACCCACCACAGGCCCAAGGACCTGACTCTGACAAACATGGAGAGAGAAAGTGCAGAGAGAGCCATCCCGCACAAGGTAAAGCAGGCGTTGTACACCTCTAACTCCCGGCACACAATTCCTTATATAGCTGTATCTATATCTACCTTTGCTTTTGTAGAATGCAAGACTTTTACACTCATTATCTGCTGGAGCATGCCTAGAAGCAAATAAGCTGCTGTGAACTCAGTTGAAATACAATGCCTGTGTTTCTGATGCTAAACACTGATAAGGGGGTGGTGGATCAGACTACTCCAGTCAGCATGGCTATGTAACTAATTTTGCTTATTTTTAAAAATTATTTTAAAATGCTTGCCAGCAATTTTTAAACAATTTTTTTATGCAAACTATTTTTACCTAATTAGCCCTTTTAGGATATGCACAGATCTCATGTTTTATGGCACTTTAATGTCTCGGAGTATTCTTCTTAAACTACACTGAATTACTTCTGAACCAGGAACTAAACAAAATCCATTTGTAAAATTACCCAGATTTGGTTTCAATAAGCCACTTTTCTCTTCTAGGAAATACATTTTGATTAAAGAATAGAGTCAATTTCATTAAGGTGTGAGAAAATAATACATATTTTACTCCTCAATTTTAACAACATTAATAATTTAGCCTAAAGTGCATGTCAGGACAATTACAATACGTTATCTCTTTGCCTTGCTCAGATACTCTAGATATTTATCTGTGATACAAAATAATGACAAACAATAAATAAAATATCAACACTGAGTAAATGTTTAGAAGATCAAATAATGTCATTATTTCTTTAAGTATTCCTATCTCAGAGAGTATGTGGTTATCTTGTTATCAATTACCAATGCAATATGATTGTATTCTACAACTAATCTACAGTGTATTACATATTGTCATCATGTATATTTGAGTAAGGGGACATACATGTAGGTACAAGGTAACCTGCTAGACTTGCTCACCAATGCGCATTTTGCTTTAACATATCTGGGATAGGATGACATATTTGATTAGTTTTCCTTTATAAAACTTGAGAGATGTTTAAGCATATCTCTCATCTTTTGATTGTGTAAGGCTCCATTATTCTCCATGAAGATGATGAAGACCTTCCTGAAGAAAGGACGAGAAAAAAATTATATGGTCCATCTACCGTCTCCCCCTCCTTCACAGGATACCAGGTATAACATGGTAAAGAGATTATTTTGTTCATTTGATTTGTTAATTTAATTTTCATGAGTAGGTCATGCTTTCAGTATGGTTAGAATATATGGGTGGGTACTTCACAGCAAACATAGTGAGTCTACTATACTAACAAATAACAAATTGAATAAAATACATGCCTATATGTATACATATGTATTTATGTGTTTATATGTATATATATGTCTGAAAATACATAAATACACATATAAATACATCACACACATCTCTAGTCATGTATCTGTATGTATCTCTATGTTAAAGCCCTTTGCAGCCTTTTCCATCTTAATATGAGGAGAGTCCACGGCTTCATTCCTTACTTGAATACAGAACCTGGCCACCAGGAGGAGGCAAAGACACCCCAGCCAAAGGCTTAAATACCTCCCCCACTCCCCTCATCCCCCAGTCATTCTTTGCCTTTCGTCACAGGAGGATAGCAGAGAAGTGTCGGAAGATTCAGGGTAGTCTTTTATGGAGACTTCGGTATGGGACTGGAGTTTGAAGTAGTCTTGTCAGCCTCTCAGTGAGAGCATTGACGAATGTTAGGGTCTGGAGATACAGGAAGAGTCTTTCTGCGAAACCATCCAGACTCGTATTAGCAGCTCCTAAGCAATCAGTGTTGACACATTTCACTGCCTGCTTCTATCACTCAAGTCCATGTCAGGTGCGATGCTACAAGACTGTCAAACTTGAGAGGCTGAGTGTCTGTTCCACGGCAGAGATTCCGGTAAGATCGTTTCATTTTACTTCATATGATAAAGTAAGAAGACAGGGTGTCAGTGTGACTCCTTTATCTGTATGGAATCAAGGGTTAATATCTCCGGAAGGAGGTTATTGAACAGAGTGGATTTATACATAACTTGCATTATTATGTTTTATGCTGCGATATGTCTGAGATGAGGCTCAGGCAGATGTGGCACATTTAGGTTTTACTTTCGTTTTTGAGATAACTGCGCGACCTGTTATTTTTGGCGCGTTTCTCTCCTGGAGCAGGTGCGGTCCTGCATGGCACTTCATGTGACCGGGTGTGGTGTCATTGATTTCCTGACCGTGCGGTTTACAGGAGACAAAGCGGTTTCTCTGTGGAGCCTGAGTCATAGGAGGTGCTAAATGCCACAGCCATTGGGAGTATAAAGGGGCCATTTATCTTTTCTATAGTCCATCTTAAAAAAACAAGCTATGGAGGACACTGACACCAAAATCTAATACCTGCTTTTATTGTGAGGAAGCTACAGTATACCCGCTTGCTCAATTATGTTCCACATGCCTTGATAAAGTACTTATAGCTAAGAAAACCAAGATGTTTAGTACCACTGAGCCGTCCACCTCTGAGGGGTCTGAGTCCCGTGAGGTGCGTTCCCTGCTGTTATCTCTTATTACACATGCAGCTTCCCTTTTCACTGCTAATCCTCCTTCGGTAGGGGCCCTCTTACCGCCAGACTTTACTGATCAGCTACAAATGGCAGTGTCTGCGGCCTTCAGTGCTTTACCTCACCCTGCTAAGCACAAGCGAAAGGTCAAATATTGCTATCCTTCCCAGAAGTCGTATACCAATTTGTTGGATTTATCTGATACTAGATTATCCGCTGATGAAGACGCCTCTGATAGTTCAGAGGAGGCTCTTTCTGGGTCAGAATCTGCTGCCTCTAGACCTCTGGCTGCGGAGGAACCAGACTTTAGATTTAGGATCGAGCACTTATGCTTTCTGTTAAAGGAAGTGTTGGCTACGTTAGAGGTTCCGGAACCTAAATTACCAGAGGAACTTTCTATTCCTAAGGGTGGTGCCACAGACTTTCCTGGTTCCCGTAAAGATGGCAAATATTATTAAGAATGAATGGGAGAGACTTGGATCTTCTTTTTGTTCTTCTTTTAAGAAATTGTTCCCCGTGCCAGACTCTCAATTAGAGTTGTGGGGGGGTCTGTCCCTAAGGTGAATGGAGCTATCTCCACACTTGCTAAGCACACCACTACTCTGCTGGAGGATGGTTTGTCATTTAAGGAGCCCATGGATAACAAGCTTGAAACTCTATTAAGAAAAATGTTTCAGCACACGGGGTACTTGTTTCAAATTTCAACTTGTTTCAACGAGATCCAGGAAAGAATTAAGGCCTTGAGGGTAGCTAATTATTTTATCTGTGATGCAAACATTCAGATTATTCGCCTGAATGCCAAAACATCAGGTTTTTCTGTTCTAGCCCGTAGGGCTCTCTGGCTGAAGTCTTTATCTGCGGACATGACTTCAAGATCTAGGTTACTTTCCCTTCCATTTAAGGGGAAGATTATTTTCAGTCCAGGCCTGGACTCTATCATATCCACTGTCACTGGGGGCAAGGGTGCCTTCCTACCACAGGATAAGAAGAATAAACCTAAAGGACAAGGTCCTAATTTTTGTCCGTTTCGTTCGAATAAATCCCAACGACAGCAGCCCTCCGGGAAGCCTGATCAGTCCAAGGGAACTTGGAAACCATCTCAATCTTGGAATAAGTCCAAGCAGAACAAAAAGCCTGCCGAAACAAAGTCGGCATGAAGGGGCGGCCCCCGATCCAGCGCTTGGTTAGGGCACATGCAAGACCCTTGGGTTCTAGAGGTCATCACTTAGGGTTACAGGATAGGTTTCAAATCTCATCTGCCCAGGGGCAGATTCCTCTTATCAAACCTGTCTTCAAGACCAGAAAAACGAGAAGCTTTTCTAGGGTGCAGAGGGATCTCTCCTCCCTGGGAGTAATTGTGCCAGTACCTCTATCAGAGAGAGGTCTAGGGTAATACTCAAACCTTTTTGTGGTCCCAAAGAAGGAGGGTACGTTTCACCCGATTCTAGACCTAAAGTGCCTAAACAAGTTTCTTAATCACATGATTAAGGGGCCTCTGCCCCGAAACGCCGTGGTGTTTGTGTCTGTTACTGAGATGTAATAATAAAACATTGAAGATTGTTTGCAAGGAGGACTGTCTTGCTGCTTTTTTCACTGAATTCTACAAGCTTGGTGGTTGCTTGTGACTACCCTCCTGCATTTGGGCTATAAGTGCTGGACACACTATATTCACTACTCCTAAACAAGTTTCTGTCAGTCCCATCGTTCAAGATGGAGACGATAAGGTCTATTCTGCGCTTAGTTAATGACTACGATAGACTTGAAGGATGCTTACCTACATGTGCTAATACACAAGGATCACTTCAAGTTCTTAAGATTTGCTTTTCTGGACCAGCACTTCCAGTTTGTGGCTCTTCCTTTTAGTCTGGCTGCTGCTCCAAGAGTCTTTACAAAGGTTCTGGGGGCTCTGCTCACGGTGGCGAGGTCCAGAGGTATTGCAGTAGCGCCATACTTGGATGACATCCTGGTCTAAGCTCTGTCCTGCCGGCTGACAGAAGACCATTCAAGAGCTCTTCTTCTTCAATATCATGGATGGAAGATAAACTTAGGAAAGAGTTCTCTGGTTACCAGTACCAGGGTGGAATTCCTGGGCATGATAATAGATTCCATATCCATGAGGATACTCCTTACAGACCAGAGACGTTGCAAAATTACTTACAATTTTCTTGCCCTCCAGACCTCCTCAGGGCCATCTGTGGCCTGGTGTATGGAGGTAATTGGGTTCATGGTGTCCAGCATAGATATCATTCAATTTGCCAGGTTCCATCTCAGACCTCTTCAGCTGTGCATGCTGAGGCAATGGAACGGCAACCACTTGGATCTGTCTCAACAGATTTCTCCGGACAACCGGTCAAGAGAATCGCTCTCTTGGTGGCTCTGTCCAGATCACCTGTCCCAAGGGACATCCTTCTTGAGACCATCCTGGGAGATTGTGACTACAGACGCAAGTCTCTCAGGATGGGTAGCCGTTTGGGGTACCAGGAAGGCACACAGCCGGTGGACTCGAGAGGAATCTCTTCTCCTGATCAACATTTTGGAACTTTGATCGATCTTCAACGCTCTGAAGGCTTGGCCTCTTCTGGGTTTGTCCCAGTTTATCAGATTCCAATCGGACAACATTACCTCATGGCTTACATCAACCATCAGGAGGGAACGAGGAGCTCCCTAGCAATGAGGGAAGTATCTCGGATTCTGGAATGGGTGGAGGCCCACAACTGCTCCCTGTCAGCGATCCACATTCCCGGTGTGGACATTACAACTGGGAAGCGGATTTCCTCAGCAGACAATCCTTTCATCCGGGGGAATGGTCTCTCCATCCTGAGGTGTTTACGGAGATTTGCAACAGATGGGGGACGCCGGAGATAGATCTCATGGCGTCCCGACTCTATTCCAAGCTACCCAGATATGGGTTGTGGTCCAGGGATCCACAGGCAGAGCTGATAGATGCATTACCAGTGCCTTGGGGGTTCAAACTAGTTTACATTTTTCCACCCTTACCACTTCTACCTCGGGTAGTGGCCCGCATGAAGCAGGAGCAAGCTTCAGCAATCCTAATTGCTCCATCGTGGCCACGAAGGATGTGGTTTGCTGATCTGGTGGGGATGTCCTCATCTCCTCCATGGAGGTTACCTTGTCGCAGAGATCTGCTGGAGCAGGGTCCCTTTGTTCATCAGAATCTAGATTCTCTAAGGCTGACTGCGTGGGGATTGAACGCTCCTAGCCAAGGACCTACTTATTCTGGTGTGAAGAGCGTGGATTCCCCTGGCATAAGGTCAGGGTGTCCAGGATTCTTACCTTTCTCCAAGATGGTTTGGAGAAGGGACTTGCCGCTAGTTTCTTAAAAGGGCAGATTTTGGCTCTATCAGTGTTATTACACAAGAGGCTTGCTGAGCTTCCTGATATACAGTCTTTTGTTCAGGCTCTGTCTAGAATCAGGCCTGTGTTTAGACTTTCCGCTCCTCCTTGGAGTTTAAATCTGGTTCTTAAGGTTTTGTAGAGGGCTCCGTTTGAGTCCATGCATTCAGTTGACATTAAGTTACTGTCTTGGAAGGTTCTTTTTCTACTGGCTATTGCTTCGGCACGCAGAGTCTCTGAGATGGCGGCCTTGCAATGTGAGTCTCCTTACCTAGTTTTTCATGCTGACAAGGCTGTTCTTCGCACTGGGTTGGGTTTTCTCCCTAAGGTTGTGTCTGATCGCAACATCAATCAGGAGATTGTGGTTCCTTCCTTGTGTCCTAATCCTTCTTCTTCGAAGGAACGGTTACTTCATAATCTGGATGTGGTTCAGGCTTTGAAATTCTATCTTCAGGCCATGAAATATTTTAGACAGACTTCTGCATTGTTTGTTGTCTATTCCGGGAAGCCCAGAGGGCAGAAGGCTTTTTCCACTTTCCTATCTTTTTGGTTGTTGAGCATTATTCGGTTAGCATATGAAACAGTGGGACATAAGCCTCCTCAGAGGATTATGGCTCATTCAACTAGAGCTGTGGCTTCATCTTGGGCCTTCAAGAATGAGGCCTCTATGGAGCAGATTTGTAGGGTGGCTACCTGGTCCTCCTTACATACTTTTTCAAAGTTTTACAAACTTGAAGTGTTTGCTTCTCTCCGCCTCTCTTTTACCCTCCCATTTTCATTCAGTGTCCTCTAGAGCTTGGGTATATGTTTCCCACAAGTAAGGAATGAAGCCATGGACTCTTCTCATATTAAGATGGAAAACATAAATTATGCTTACACGATCATTTCCTTTCTATCTGTATGAGGAGAATCCACGGCCCTCGCCCGTTTTCTCCGTTAGGCGGACCAAAATTTTTTGTTCTTCTCGCACCATTTATACCCTGATATTTCTCCTACTGTTCCTTGTTCCCTCAGCAGAATGACTGGGATATGAGGGAAGTGGGGGAGGTATTTAAGCCTTTGGCTGGGGTGTCTTTGCCTCCTCCTGGTGACCAGGTTCTGTATTCCCACAAGTAAGGAATGAAGCCGTGGACTCTCCTCATACAGATGGAAAGGAAATTATCAGGTAAGCATAATTTATGTTTTTTTCTAACACCTGAGATCTGCTATCTTTGAGCGCTTATAACTTTTTTGTGCAATATATTTTTGTAATAATTTTTATTATATAGTGTTAATATGAGTGTAACTGTACTTTGTAATGTATTTTTGTTGTGTTTTGTGACACTTTTTTGTTTCCCAAAACAGTTAACCACAGCTCTGTGGATGCGCTATCCCGACGTGCGTTAACGTGGATTGCGCTCAAGTGATTGCGTTTACTTTAAACTTGTAATACTTCGCAAACACCCGCAATAAAGCCCTTATCGCTAGCGTGTAACTGTTAGCTTCCATTCGTAATCTGGCCCTATATATTTTGCTTCCGTTTGCTGTAAAATACATCTGAAATTTGTACGTGGTTCACTTTCTCCCAGGGAAGCTTGGGTTAATACTTTTAGCTAATTTATCTGTGAGCCGGTAAACTCCCCTCACCTTACCTGTACTAATTTTTGCATCAACAGCCATGATAGGAAAACCATTCTTTGCAATAGCAGTGAGCATACTAGGTAGTTTAGATGTGAAAATGATTGTATTTATATAAATATATACATACATTTAGCTATTAGATGGTGATTAGAAAGAAATATGTTTGCTTAAAAACTTATTTAAAGGGACACTGAACCCCAAAAAAATATGTTGTGATTCAGATAGAGCTTGCAATTTTAAGCAACTTTCTAATTTACTCCTGTTATCAATATTTCTTCATTCTCTTGCTATCTTTATATAAAAAAGAAGGCATCAAAGCTTTTTTTCTTGGTTCAGACTCTGGACAGCAGTTTTTGATTGGTGGATGAATTTATCCAATAATCAGCAAGGACAACCAAGGTTGTTCACCAAAAATGGGCCGGCATCTAAACTTACATTCTTGCATTTCAAATAAAGATACCAAGAGAATAAAGAACATTTGATAATAGGAGTAAATTAGAAAGTTGCTTAAAATGTTATGCTCTATATGAATCACAAAAGAAAAAAATTGGGTTCAGTGTCCCTTTAACAAAGTATTAGTAAAGGGATAGGAAACCCAAAAATGTATTTCATTATTCAGACAGAGCGGCAAATGTAAACAACTTTCCAATTTACTCCTATTATCTAATTTGTTTTGTTCTTTTGGTATCCTTTGTTGAGAATCATACCTAGGTAGATTCAGGAGCTGGGAGCTAGCAGCTGGTTGGTGGCTGCACATATACCACCTATTATTGGCTTACCAATGTGTTCAGCTAGTTCCCAGTAGTGCATTGCTGCTTCTACACAGCGAATAAAGCAAAGTTGAAAACAGCATTTAAAAGTTGTTTAATTGTATGTTCTAGCTGAAAAAGAATGTGTTTGAGTGACTAATATGAAGCAAGTAACCCCAGTCTCTGCAAAAAGAGTTCATGCTATGGAGGCTTCATAACTTGTCCGCCTGCTCTGAGGCTGCGGACAGAAATCAACCCGATCGAATACGATCGAGCTGTTTGACACCCCCTGCTAGCAGCCGATTGGCTACAAATCTGCAGGGGGCGGCATTGAAGAGGAAGTTCACAAGAACTGCTGGTGCAATGATAAATGCTGACAGCGTATGCTGTCAGCATTTATCGCATTTATCGATGTGCGGCAGACATGATACGCTAAATCTGCAGGGGGCGGCATTGCACAAGCAGTTCACAAGAACTGCTGGTGCAATGATAAATGCCGACAGCGTATGCTGTCAGCATTTATCGCATTTATCGTTGTGCAGCAGACATGATACGCTAAATCTGCAGGGGGCGGCATTGCACAAGCAGTTCACAAGAACTGCTGGTACAATGATAAATGCCGACAGCGTATGCTGTCGGCATTTATCAATGTGCGGCAGACATGATACGCTACATTGTATCATGTCATCTCGCACATTAATAAATATACCCCTATATCTGCGTATTAGTTTGTGATTGATCAGCAAGGCTTCTTTTGTTCTGGGGACAGGGATATCATTGAAAAGAAAAAGCATAACCGCTTGTTTGACAAAATAAAGCTGCATTATTCATTGCAAAATTCTACTCAGATATGAAGGTGCATTATCAGATTATAATTTGTGTTATTGCCTTTTTAAACAAATAGAATAGAACATAGGGACACGCTCACATTATACATTGTTTGTCTCTATGTTACCAGGCAGCATATACACAGAGATCTCAGCTCCAGCAAAGAGAAGGTTAACTCCAGACATGAAGCTGCCCAACCTAGCGGAAAAATGACAGCAAGACTGATCAGCACCCAATCAGATTCCAGCAGAGTGATAGAGCTTCAGTGTCCGCAGATAGGATTCCAGGGACTGTACCTCGCTAAAAGAAACCAAAATCCTGATTCTGGTGAGTAAGAACCCAAAGTTTTGTTGTGTTATTCCAAAATGTCCAACTTTTTCACATGAGGCTCCAAATCGGATAATTTTTTTATTATAGCTGCATGTGCCATAAGGCTATATAACACAACAGGTGCAGCAGGCCTCGGGTGTATAGGTGTATAACACATAGGGGGAGGTGCCCTCTGATCACACTGGCTTTATGCACTCATATTAACTGTACATGGCTTTAGGCACTCATATAACTGTACAAGTCTTGTTGTCTCATCACCCCTAACATGAATCATGCAGCATACTATGGTCTATAACATTATTATTAGAATATATCACATGTGCCAAAAGTCTATATAACACAACAGGTGCAGCAGGCCTCAGGTGTATAGTTTTATAACACACAGTTAGAGGTGCTATCTGATCACACTGGCTTTAGGCACTCATATTAACTGTACATGGCTTTAGGCACTCATATAACTGTACAAGTCTTGTTGTCTCATCACCCCTAACATGAATCATGCAGCATACTATGGTCTATAACATTATTATTAGAATATATCACATGTGCCAAAAGTCTATATAACACAACAGGTGCAGCAGGCCTCAGGTGTATAGTTTTATAACACACAGTTAGAGGTGCTATCTGATCACACTGGCTTTAGGCACTCATATTAACTGTACATGGCTTTAGGCACTCATATAACTGTACAAGTCTTGTTGTCTCATCACCCCTAACATGAATCATGCAGCATACTATGGTCTATAACATTATTATTAGAATATATCACATGTGCCAAAAGTCTATATAACACAACAGGTGCAGCAGGCCTCAGGTGTATAGTTTTATAACACACAGTTAGAGGTGTTATCTGATCACACTGGCTTTAGGCACTCATATTAACTGTAAAGGTCTTGTTATCTCATCACCCCTAACATGAATCATGTAGCATACTATGGTCTATAACATTATTATTAGAATATATCACATGTATTATAAGGCTATATAACACAACAGACACAGAAGACTTAAGAGATATAGGTGTATAACACACAGGGTGTAACATCCTGCACCTTTAAGGACCTCTGATCATCCCTCTATATAAACCTGGTCTTCCCAGAATACCTTGCTTGGTATTCTGGCTTCGCCCATACTTATCAGCCTCTCTATGTTCCTTGCTCACTATTTCCTAGTGACCTTTTTGTTCAGATGGTGCAGGTAAGACGAAAGCGGTCACAGAGGAAATCACTCCACAAATCCTGGAGGGGAGAATGAAGGCACAAAAAGGTCACTAGGAAATAGTGAGCAAGGAACATAGAGAGGCTGATAAGTATGGGCGAAGCCAGAATACCAAGCAAGGTATTCTGGGAAGACCAGGTTTATATAGAGGGATGATCAGAGGTCCTTAAAGGTGCAGGATGTTACACAGGGAGAGGTGCTATCTGATCACACTGGCTTTAAGCACTCATGTGAACTGTACAAGTCTTGTTGTCTCATCACTCACCCCAACATGAATCATGTAGCATACTATGGTCTATAACATTATTATTAGAATATATTACATGTACCATAAGGCTATATAACACAACAGACACAGAAGACCTCAGAGATATATACATAGGTGTATAACACACAGGAAGAGGTGCTATCTGATCACTCTGGCTTTAGGCACTCATGTGAACTGTACAAGTCTTGTTGTCTCATCACTCACCCCAACATGAATCATGTAGCATACTATGGTCTATAACATTATTATTATTAGAATATATCACATGCACCATAAAGCTATATAACACAACAGGTGCAGCAGGCCTCAGGGTATAGGTGTATAACACACAGGGAGAGGTGCTATCTGATCACACTGGGTTTAGGCACTCATATTAACTGTACATGACTTTAGGCACTCATATTAACTGTACAGGTCTTGTTGTCTCATCACCCCAACATGAAGCACGTAGCGTATTATGGTCTATAACATTATTATTAGAATATATCACATGTGCCATAAGGCTTTATAACACAACAGGTGCAGCAGGCCTCAGGGTATAGGTGTATAATACACAGGGAGAGGTGCTATCTGATCACTCTGGCTTTAGGCACTCATATGAACTGTACAGGTCTTGTTGTCTCATCACTCACCCCAACATGAATCATGTAGCATACTATGGTCTATAACATTATTATTATTAGAATATATCACATGCACCATAAAGCTATATAACACAACAGGTGCAGCAGGCCTCAGGGTATAGGTGTATAATATACAGGGAGAGGTGCTATCTGATCACACTGGCTTTAGGCACTCATATTAACTGTACAGGTCTTGTTGTCTCATCAGCCCTAACATGAATAATGTAGCATACTATGGTCTATAACATTATTATTAGAATATATTACATGTACCATAAGGCTATATAACACAACAGACACAGAAGACCTCAGAGATATATACATAGGTGTATAACACACAGGAAGAGGTGCTATCTGATCACTCTGGCTTTAGGCACTCATATTAACTGTACAGGTCTTGTTGTCTCATCACCCCAACATAAAGCATGTAGCGTATTATGGTTTATAACATTATTATTAGAATATATCACATGTGCCATGAGGCTATATAACACAACAGATGCAGCAGGCCTCTGAGCCTGTGCAAATGCCCACAGTATATATTATCTGAGTTAGTGATTGGCTGATGGCTGTCACATGACACAGTTATATTCACATTTTACTACTAAGCATGTGCAAGGGTATACAGTGTATACGTATATGAGTCTGTAACTGGCTAATGATTGTCACATGATACAGTTCCCTAGGACAAATAGAAGAGGCATGTCTGAATCTCTCTAACAATTCTCATGATATTATCTAGGCTTTTTACACTTATTTATCTCACCAGCTGTATGCTGGTTATGTTTGTTCAAAATTCACCATACATTTATTTAACTGACAGAAAAGTTATATATATTAAACTAGTGGCAAAAGCAAGTTAAATTGTAGTAAAACATTTCTGTTTAATCTGTATTTTCTGCAAACTGAGACTTTATAACTGTGCTAAGCGCTGGCCTGTTAACTTCAATCTTCGCTGTGAGATTCTGTATCTTAGAGAACTATTGGCTAGATTACGAGTTTTGCATTAAGAGGGGTGCGGTGCTAACTTGCACGTTATTGTCACCGCTCACTTACCTACACCGCTGGTATTACAGGTTTTTATCAACCCGGCGTTAACAGGCAAGAAGTGAGCGTAGAGCAAACTTGTGCTCCATACCGCACTCCAATACCAGCGCTGCTTAAGTCAGCGGTGAGCTGGTTGTACGTGCTCGTACACGATTTTCCCATAGACATCAATAGGGAGAGCCAGCTGTGAAAAAGTCTAACACCTGCAAAAAAGCAGCGTAAAGCTCCATAACGCAGACCCATTGATTCCTATGGGGAAACTAAATTTATATTTACACCTAACACCCTAACATGAACCCCGAGTCTAAACACCCCTAATATTACACTTATTAACCCCTAATCTGCCGCCCCGACATCACCGACACCTACATTATACTTATTAACCCCTAATCTGCCGCCCCAACATCGCCGACACTATAATGAACATTTAACCCCTAAACTGCCACACTCCGCATCACAAACACTAGTTAAATATTATTAACCCCTAATCTGCCACCCCTAACATCGCTGCCACCTACCTACATTTATTAACCCCTAATCTGCCGCCGCCAACGTCTCCGCCACTATACTAAATTTATTAAACCCTAAGTCTAACCCTAACCCTAACACCCCCTAACTTAAATACAATTAGAATAAATATAAATAATACCTTCTATTAATAGTTAAATAATTCCTATTTAAAACTAAATACTTACCTATAAAATAAACCCTAAGCTAGCTACAATATAACTAATAGATACATTGTAGCTAGCTTAGGTTTTATTTTTATTTCACAGGCAAGTTTGTATTTATTTTAACTTTGTAGAATAGTTACTAAATAGTTATTAACTATGTAATAACTATTTAATAACTACCTAGCTAAAATAAATACAAATTTACCTGTAAAATAAAACCTAACCTGCCTTACAATAAAACCTAACCTAACCCTACAATTAAATAAATTCCCTAAATTAAATACAATTAACTAAATTCAATACAATTACCTAAATTACAAAAAAACAACAACACTAAATTACAGAAAATAAAAAACAAATTACAAGATATTTTAACTAATTACACCTAATCTAATAACCCTATCAAAATAAAAAGCCCACCCAAAATAAAAAAAACCTAGCCTAAACTAAACTACCAATAGCCCTTAAAAGGGCCAGCTCTTTTACCTGTAAAAAAAAATACAAACAACCCCCCAACAGTAAAACCCACCACCCACACAACCAACCCCCCAAAGCCTAACTAAAAAAAACTAATCTCCCCATTGCCCTGAAAATGGCATTTGGATGGGCATTGCCCTTAAAAGGGCATTTAGCTCTTTTGCAGCCCAAAACCCTAAGCTAAAAATAAAACCCACCCAATACACCCTTAAAAAATCCTAACACTAACCTCCGAAGATCCACAGTTTTGAAGAGCCGACATCCATCGTCAACGAAGCCGGGAGAAGTCTTCATCCAAGCAGCAAGAAGTCCTCAACGAAGCCGGCAGAAGTGGTCCTCCAGACGGGCAGAAGTCTTCACCCAGACGACATCTTCTATCTTCATCCATCCGGCACGGAGCGGGTCCATCTTCAAGACATCCGGCGTAGAGCATCCTCTTCTAACGACGTCTTCTTTGGAATGAATGTTCCTTTAACTGACGTCATCAAAGATGGCGTCCATTAGATTCCGATTGGCTGATAGAATTCTATCAGCCAATCGGAATTAAGGTTGAAAAAATCCTATTGGTTGATGCAATCAGCCAATAGGATTGAGCTTCAATCCTATTGGCTGATCCAATCAGTCAATAGGATTGAGGTCGCATTCTATTGGCTGTTCCAATCAGCCAATAGAATGCAACCTCAATCCTATTGGCTTCGTTGAGGACTTCTTGCCGCTTGGATGAAGACTTCTCCCGGCTTTGTTGACAATGGATGTCAGCTCTTCAAAACTGTAAGTGGATCTTCTGTGGTTAGTTTTAGGATTTTTTAAGGGTGTATTGGGTGGATTTTATTTTAGCTTAGGGTTTTGGGCTGCAAAAGAGCTAAATGCCCTTTTAAGGGCAATGCCCATCCAAATGCCCTTTTCAGGGCAATGGGGAGATTAGGTTTTTTTAGTTAGGTTTTTTTTTGGGGGGTTGGTTGTGTGGGTGGTGGGTTTTACTGTTGGGGGTTGTTTGTATTTTTTTTACAGGTAAAAGAGCTGATTTCTTTGGGGGCAATGCCCCACAAAAGGCCCTTTTAAGGGCTATTGGTAGTTTAGTTTAGGCTAGGGTTTTTTTTTATTTTGGGTGTGTTTTTTTTATTTTGATAGGGCTATTAGATTAGGTATAATTAGTTTAAATATCTTAAAAATACAAAAACACATAGCGCCCACCGATTCAAAGTAGCTTTATGAACAATTTATTTGATCACCTAAAATAAAAATTTCACACTTACAAGATGGCAGTGTAAAACAAGCCCTTCATATATATGACAGCCGTAGTCCGTTAGTCCTTTAGGTTTGTCTTAGCCTGCATGTCTTGGATCCCTTCACTGTATGTTTCACTGCTGTAGCTGTTTGCTTTCTTTCAGCAGCACTTTCTGTTGTTTACCGCTGGCGGTTTCATAAAACCGGGGTTCCGACTTCAGCTGGCTTTGGTCACTTCGGCAGATTCACTGGCTGTCCCTTAGTTACTTAGTTAACTAAGGGACAGCCAGTGAATCTGCCGAAGTGACCAAAGCCAGCTGAAGTCGGAACCCCGGTTTTATGAAACCGCCAGCGGTAAACAACAGAAAGTGCTGCTGAAAGAAAACAAACAGCTACAGCGGTGAAACATACAGTGAAGGGATCCAAGACATGCAGGCTAAGACAAACCTAAAGGACTAACGGACTACGGCTGTCATATATAAGAAGGGCTTGTTTTACACTGCCATCTTGTAAGTGTGAAATTTTTATTTTAGGTGATCAAATAAATTGTTCATAAAGCTACTTTGAATCGGTGGGCGCTGTGTGTTTTTGTATTTTTCAGTTACCTTCTCTTTGCCGGGACTAGGAGATCCGGACCACACACTGAGCAGCCTGAACCAAAACAAAGCTAAAGACAGAGGAAAGACTTCTTGTGAACTTTTATTATCAAGTACCAGTTTTTTGCAACATTCATTCAGTGGAAATTATACTTCTTTGTATATGGTAATATATTTCATGACACTTTTTATGGGATTTTAAATAGTAATTTAAATTATTTCTAGTGAATGTTTTAGGAGTATTTATTGTAGTGTTATTTTAAGTGTTATGAACAAGAAGAGTCTTACTTTGAGGGAGCTACTAGAATATTGTGCACAAACATATATTTTCTGTGTTGAAGGGAGCGCTGAGATTTATTTTTGTTTGTATAGTTTAAATATCTTGTAATTTGTTTTTTATTTTCTGTAATTTAGTGTTTGTTTTTTTGTTGTAATTTAGCTAATTGTATTGAATTTAGTTAATTGTATTTAATTTAGGTAATTGTAGGGTAGGGTTAGGTGTTAGTGTAAGACAGGTTAGGTTTTATTTTACAGGTACATTTGTAATTATTTTAGCTAGGTAGTTATTAAATAGTTAATAACTATTTAGTAACTATTCTACCTAGTTAAAATAAATACAAACTTGCCTGTAAAATAAAAATAAACCCTTAGCTAGATACAATGAAACTATTAGTTATATTGTAGCTAGCTTAGGGTTTATTTTACAGGTAAGTATTTAGTTTTAAATAGGAATTATTTAGTTATTAATAGTAGGTTTTATTTTGATTTATTTTAATTATATTTAAGCTAGTGGGTGTTAGGGTTACGTTAGGGTTAGGGTTAGGGGTTAATAACTGTAGTATAGTGGCTGCGACGTTGGGGCGGAAGATTAGGGGTTAATAAATGTAGATAGGTGGCGGCGATGTTAGGGGCGGCAGATTAGGGGTTAATAATATTTAACTAGTGATTGTGATGTAGGAGTGCGACGGTTTAGGGGTTAATATGTTTATTATAGTGGCAGCGATGTCGGGGACGGCAGATTAGGGGTTAATAATTTTATTTTAGCGTTTGCGATGTGGGAGGGCCTCGGTTTAGGGGTTAATAGGTAGTTTATGGGTGTTAGTATACTTTTTAACACTTTAGTTATGAGTTTCATGTTACAGCTTTGTAGCGTAAGACTACTGACTTTAGAATGCGTTACGGATCTTGGCGGTATAGGGTGTACCGCTCACTTTTTGGCCTCCCAGGAAAAGCTTGTAATATTGGCGCTATGAAAATCCCATTGAATAAAGACTTTACGCAATTTGCGTAAGTTGATTTGCGTCATGGCCAAAAAAGTGTGCGGTACAGCTGTACCTGCAAGACTCGTAATAGCAGCGGGCGTGAAAAAGCAGCGTTATGACCTGATAACGCTGCTTTTTCACCTTAACGCAAAACTTGTAATCTAGCCGATTATTATTTTATATGGAAGGCATCTCTCATCTCTCTGGGACCTCTCCACGTTCCGCCCTTTTTCTTAGAGAATTCAGTAAATCCAGCCCCATAAAGGCCTAACAGAAAACGTTCTATTTATTCCATTATGTATTCCATTATGTTGCAGTTCTGCATGTGAGAGGTAATGTAGAATGTAACATAGAGACCTTGTGGTTTTAGTGTTAGCCAACATCTGCTGTTGGGTGTATGCTCTAAACGTCACATATCAGAGACAATTAAAGGGACAGTAAAGTCAAAATTAACCTTTCATGATTCAGATAGAGGACAATTTTAAACAACTTTCCACTTCCATTATCTAAATATATACAATCATTTTATATGCATAGTTTCTGAGATACCAGCTCCTACAGAGCATGTGCAAGATTCACAAAATGTACGTATATGCATTTTGTGATTGGCTGATAGCTGTCACATGATGCATTAGTTTTGGGGCTGGATTGTCCTTTTGGATGGGGACAGACTGATATACTACAGGATAGTTTTCTTCTGTAAAAAATTCAGACTGGGCAGTAATAAGCTGCACCCGGGGGGGGGGGGGGATACCATCCCATAGGGTGGGTTATTAAGCACCATCTGTCCCCAGTTCAGCGCTTCTCTTATGTATTTTGTTTTTTTATTGATGTTAAAGCCACATAAAGCTAGGTAGTTTTAAACAATTCATTTATATAATTAGGAATTAATAGTATATGTTTTCAGTATTACATATATTAAATTATCATGTTTATAAGAACATTGTTGTAAGATATTAGTTTTAACATCTTTTCTAATTATTGATATGATTTTATTGAATATTTGTGGTTTACATTTTTTAAATGTATTTACCATTTCAATTTTGAAAAACTAGTCATAAAGGGCATTTTAACCCTTTACAGCTAGGAAAGTGAGATGTAAAGTTAAGCCCCTAAACTGCCACATAAGACAAGCCGAAAGCTGTTAAAAAAAAAGTATTTCATAGCCATAGTTTTATGAGCACAAAAATAAAGTCTGACAGCTTTGTGAACTGCTGGATTTTGTTATTTTATTTTCTTCAGTTGGATTAAACACTATTGACCGATGAAAAAAAATAAAAGATAATAATGTGAACCGGTTCTAATTGTGTGTCATACAAAACATGGGGGCCAATTTATCACGGCCGAATTGGGCCGTATACCCCTGTTTTCGCTTGAGCCTTCAGGCTCGCCGGAAACAGGAGTTAAGAAGCAGCTCCTTAATTAGTCTGCCGCCTCTGAGGCTGCGGGCCTCAATCCACCCAATCTCATACGATCGAGCTGATTGACACCGAATCTGCAGGGGCGGCATTGCACAAGCAGTTCACAGAACTGCTTGTGCAATGATAAATGCCAACAGAGTATGCTGTCGGTATTCAGCGATGTCGGACAGAGATGATCGCTACAACGGATCATGTCCGTCCGACAGTTAGTAAATCGGCCCCATGTTCTTAATATTTTTGAAACAAACATTATATACCTCTTGCCTAAAGCGACTATTGCTTTACAGCATTTAGTAAAAAACCTAGGTTATAGAATTTGCTTTTTGACTCCTCGAGGGAGCGTGGGACAAATGCAGTAAGTGATTGATGTAGCGTTAAATAAAGGTCAAAAGAGAATTCATGTCTATTTGGTTTCTGACACACGCTCAGCGGATATAAAACAAATGCCCGCACTGTGCCCTTAAGGCAAGCCTTAGTCTGGGCAAGGACTCCTACTCTATAGAAGTTTGTGCAAGACATTATGCCTATGAACTAGCTGGTGACATTAGGAAGCTGTTAGGGGCTAATGTTCTATGTACAGGTACAACTAATGCATGTATATTTGCTGATTGGTAAATAGCATCTTCACGCTTACAGATAAGCTCCTGTACCGTGGCGCAGCGCTGATAAATATTGCTTTCTGCTACTTAGTGTTAGAAACCTAACTGCGACCTAATGGCTTTTAGGGAAACGTTTATATTGGCTGAGTGATGTGTGTTCCCCTTGTAAATACATTTAACTCATTTGTTAGCTGAATGCAAAGGCTGGTTATTTGTACTCAGATTAAAATGGACTCAAGTGTAAATATAATATGTACTGGAATATGTGTTTAATGTACTTGTTGCATTTCTTAAAACACTCAGCTGTTTAATATTTCAGTAATTATAACAGTTTCCTGTGCCTCAGAATATAATTAGATGGTGCTACTAGAAGGCATTAGTTCCCTTTTGTGGTGAAGCATCTTATCTAGTTAACTGACAGGTGAGCTCCGTCAAACAGAAGACATATTCTCAGGTCAAACACCTTTTTATCTTCTGATGAAATCACAAAAGTGCACGCTAGTTGTATTCCTAGTTTTGTAACTAAAAGCTTTATGATGTATTAGTTTATTTTAAGACCACATTGGTATAAACAAAAATAAATAACGCACAAATGTAATGTTCGCTCATTGTGAAGCAGCGCACAAAATAGATGCTTTATAAACACGTAAAACTCATTTTGTCATTGGTTTAGAATTACAGAGGTTCTTAAGATTGTCAAGGGGTCTCAGTATAAAGCTGAGATTATGTTTCACCTAAATGCCTCAGCGTTTCGCCAGTGAGCGTTCCTGCTATTTCCGACCTTTAGTTGCATTAATTGCCCAATACATGAGATCTCATTTATCAAAAAAGAACCTGTAGCTAAGTAGGTAAAACAATTATAGCCGCAATAACCGGACTTGCGATAAATGTGTGTACGTGTAGAATATTCTCATGTCAGTCTCATTATAGATTACTCGTCTAGCTGAACGAGAGGCGTCTCACAAAGCTCTCAGACAGTGCAAGAGGCTAAACATGGGTACCTGGGGGCGTGTTTGGGACGTTTCCTGTAAAGCGCAGCTATATACAATACAATAGCTATATATACGCGGAATTCATGACTCTGTTACCCCTGGGAAGTGCCCCCTCTTGTGGCCGCTATTGTTTTGTAATTTGTCTGCTCTGTAACAGTTTTAAGGATTTTGTGTGACACAAGTGTCCTTCACAGTGGAACTAATTTTATGCAGTAAATAATGTAATGGATACAAGATAGACACAGCAGATTATAATAAAAATGCTCCCCACATTAAGTCCTTGGCTAACTCCTGCCCAGGGCCAGACTGAGAAATCAGACTGGGCCTGGAAATGTTGGCAGACTGGCCCCAGCACCCCCCTGCCCTGCTTTCAGGCCCCCCCCCCTACCTTGCCTAGGGTCAATTTTATGCCACCACAGGCCTTCCCCCACCCTCATCAGGAGTGGAGCAGGCTTGGAGAAATGTGCTATGCATGCGCACAAGGCTTGCTCCGTGACCTCCCTAACCAATGATGTGGCCCTACGGTGACGGCGGCCAACCAATCCGGCACTAGTCCTGCCACCTCCACCTTAAAAATATCTCTAAAATTTTACACTTAAGTCCAATGATGGAAAGTGCTGCGAGACCGTGATATTAGCTCTTTTAGGAAAAAAATCAAAGCCCTATTCTAAAAAGAAAATTCCTAAACTAAAAAAAAAAACCTAAAATCCAAACTTTTGGGTGGTCCTCTTCTTTCTTCATGCCAGCGGTTCTCTGGGGTGGTCCACTTCATGACATTGGTTACAGTTAGGTCACACAGGCAGTATTTGAAGTGTTCTGACACAGAAACTGTGTTTGGTTTCAGTGTGCGCACTGTCTGTTCTGTGTAGGAACACTTCAAATACAGACCCCTGCAGAAAGTGCTGAAAAGTGGCAATGTCAGCAATGTTACATTATATCCTATGGGAGACATATCGCCACTCGCCGGCCCTTCGCGGGTCTGCCCCTTTTATTAGAATATATCGATAGGCCAACGGACTGTGAGGCCGACGAGGCAAGGAAGGCAGTTTCTCATCAGTCTGTCGTTGCTTTAAATATCCGGGCCTTAGACACAACTAAGATTCTCATCCACTCCGCCTTGACTACTGCAATTCTGTCTTCTCTGGTTTCGTAAGATACCACCTGTCACCACTGCAATCCATCATGAATGCCTCTACTAGGTTCATCTTCCTTAAGCATCGCTCCACATCTGCTGCACCTCTTTGCCAACACCTCCCCTGGCTTCCCTTAGCCTCAAGAATAAAATTCAGTATTTGACCCTAACATACAAAGCCCTCATCAACATTGCACCCTCCTATATTTCTGCCCTTGTCTGTAAATACTCCCCGTCCCGCCCCCTCCGCTCTGCCCAAAACCTTCTTCTCTCCTCATCTCTCATCACTTCCTCACACTCTCGTCTACAAGACTTTTCTAGATCTGCACCTATCATATGGAACTCCTTGTCTCACTCAGTCAGATTTTCCTCTAGTCTCAATCAGGGCCGGATTGGCCTACCAGGATACCAGGAGATTTCCCGGTGGGCTGCAGCAGCTAGGGCTGGAAATCTACAATTTTAAAGGGGTGATTAATGGATGCAATTGGGTTGTAGGGTGCCTATATAACATCAATCTGGCATTTTTATTTAATGCAATGTAATATAATTTAACTTCTAGTGTTCCTTAAAAACATATCTGTTCAATGATGTAAACAACTTACATATCCCTAAGCCTCCCCATTTACTGCCTTTTAGAATGTAAGCTCACAAGTATACCTCTCCTGTTGATAACTTTATGTAAAGATGGTTAACAGCAGGACACTCTACCCTTATGATTGATCTAAATGTCTAATGATTACCATACTACATAACTGTATACTTATGTTTTATTAAAATGTCTAATGATTATTATACTACATAACTGTTTACTTATTATTACAGCTGCGTAATATGTTGGCGCTTTATAAGTAAACGATAATAACTGATCTCACTACTTGTTGCTGGGACGAGGTGGTTATATATCTTTATGAATGCGACCAGTTGTGATGTTGTGCAAGTTTTTCAGGGAGGTATTAGTTTCATTGATGGGTTTTATTGAAACAAAGTCATTAAAATGATTTTGGGAAGTAAGGCACAAAGTCACCTACACACAAGGGTTACGTACAGGCTTCTGAGGGAGTAGAATAGTCCCTGGTGTTTTATAGAACCCATACAAAGCCGTGCACGTGTTGCACCCTAGTATGTATATATCCAGCATTAGCTTTGCATATTGGGTGCCTGGGGTACGGATATGGTACTGCTACTTTATTAGGGACAAGACAGCAGGAATCAGGTGATCTCAGAGTCCCCTAGAACTCTCCCCATTACTGTACTTCAGCAGAGACTAAATAGGAATCAGATTTAACCAATGCTACATCCTTGTAAAGTCATCACAGAGGCAGCATACAGTTGCCTAGCAACCACTGAGAACCACGGTATCAGGAGGCAGATGATGGACAGTTCCCTCTCTGATGCTGACTGCAATAAGGGTCATTACAGCTAATATGTTTAAACCTTTTTATTTAAGTGTAACCCAAAGAAAAAAACTTTTATTTCCAAACCATTTCAAAGCTACTAAATCTGAGAGCAGACAAATATAAACAAATAAAAAGTAAAGTCACTTTAGTAAATATCTGTAAAGATCAGCTAGAACCCTTTATCCCTTTAATTGCTGCATAAGTATATTTACCTTATTCACTGTAGCCGATTGTAGTTCAAATGTAAATATGCTAACAAATCACTGTGTAACCAATTACTATGTAACCAATCACTGTGTAACCAATTACTATGTAACCAATCACTGTTTAACCAACTACTATGTAACCAATTACTATGTAACCAATCACTGTGTAACCAATTACTATGTAACCAATCACTGTGTAACCAACTACTATGTAACCAATTACTATGCAACCAATAACTGTGTAACCAACTACTATGTAACCAACTACCGTGTAACCAATTACTGTGTAACCAATTACTATGTAACCAATTACTGTGTAACTAATCACTGTGTAACCAATTAGTATGTAACTAATCACTGTGTAACCACTGTGTAACCAAATAACCGTGTAACCAATTACTATGTAACCAATTACTGTGTAACTAATCACTGTGTAACTAATGACTGTGTAACCAATTACTATGTAACCAATTACTATGTAGCGCTTTACTGTGTAACCAATTACTATGTAACCACTTACTGTGTAACCAATTACTATGCAACCAATCACTGTGTAACCAACTACTATGTAACCAATCACTGTGTAACCAACTACTATGTAACCAATTACTATCTAACCAATCACTGTGTAACCAATTACTATGCAACCAATCACTGTGTAACCAACTACTATGTAACCAAATACTATGTAACTAATTACTGTGTAACCAATTACTGTGTGTAACCAACTACTATGTAACCAATTACTATGTAACTAATTACTGTGAAACAAATTACTATGTAACCAATTACTGTGTTACTAATTACTGTGTAACCAATTACTATGTAACCAGTTACTATGTAACCAAATACTGTGTAACTAATTACTGTGTAACTAATCACTGTGTAACCAATTACTATGTAACCAAGTACTGTGTAACTAATCACTGTGTAACCACTGTGTAACCAAATAACCGTGCAACCAATTACTATGTAACCAATTACTGTGTAACCAATTACTGTGTAACTAATCACTGTGTAACTAACGACTGTGTAACCAATTACTATGTAACCAATTAATGTGTAACCAATAACTGTGTAACCAATTTGTATGTAACACATTACTGTGTAACCAATTACGATGTGACCACTTACTGTGTAGCCAATTACTATGTAACCAATCACTGTGTAACTAATTACTGTGTAACCACTGTGTAACTAATCAATGTGTAACCAATTACAATTTAACAAATTACTCTGCACCCAATCAGTGTGTAAATAATCACTGTGTAACTAATCACTGTGTAACCAATTGCTATGTAACCAATTACTGTGTAACCAATCACTTTGTAACAAATCACTGTGTAACTAATCACTGTGTAACCAATTACTATGTAACAATTAATATGTAACCAATCACTGTGTAACCAATTACTATGTAACCAATTACTGTATAACCAATTACTGTGTAACTAATAACTATGTAACCAATTACTGTGTAACCAATTACTATGTAACCAATCACGGTGTAACTAATCACTTTGTAATCAATTACTGTTTAACCAATTTCTGTGTAACCAATCACTGTGTAACCAATTACTATGTAACCAATCACTGTGTAACCAACTACTATGTAACCAATTACTATGTAACCAACTACCGTGTAACCAATTACTGTGTAACCAATTACTATGTAACTAATTACTGAGTAACCAATTACTGTGTAACTAATCACTGTGTAACCAATTACTAACTAATCACTGTGTAACCACTGTGCAACCAATAACTGTGTAACCAACTACTATGTAACCAATTACTATGTAACCAACTACCGTGTAACCAATTACTGTGTAACCAATTGCTATGTAACCAATTACTGTTTAACCAATTACTATGTAACTAATTACTGTGTAACCAATTACTGTGTATCTAATCACTGTGTAACCAATTACTATGCAACCAATCACTGTGTAACCAACTACTATGTAACCAATTACTATGTAACTAATTACTGTGTAACCAATTACTGTGTGTAACCAACTACTATGTAACCAATTACTATGTAACTAATTACTATGTAACCAATTACTGTGTAACCAACTACTGTGTTACTAATTACTGTGTAACCAATTACTATGTAACCAGTTACTATGTAACCAAATACTGTGTAACTAATTACTGTGTAACTAATAACTGTGTAACCAATTACTATGTAACCAAGTACTGTGTAACTAATCACTGTGTAACCACTGTGTAACCAAATAACCGTGTAACCAATTACTATGTAACCAATTACTGTGTAACTAATCACTGTGTAACTAATCACTGTGTAACCAATTACTATGTAACTAATCACTGTGTAACCAATTACAATTTAACAAATTAATCTGCACCCAATCAGTGTGTAAATAATCACTGTGTAACTAATCACTGTGTAACCAATTGCTATGTAACCAATTACTGTGTAACCAATCACTTTGTAACAAATCACTGTGTAACTAATCACTGTGTAACCAATTACTATGTAACAATTAATATATAACCAATCACTGTGTAACCAATTACTATGTAACCAATTACTGTATAACCAATTACTGTGTAACTAATAACTATGTAACCAATTACTGTGTAACCAATTACTATGTAACCAATCACGGTGTAACTAATCACTTTGTAATCAATTACTGTTTAACCAATTTCTGTGTAACCAATCACTGTGTAACGAATCACTGTGTAACCAATTACTATGTAACCAATCACTGTGTAACCAACTACTATGTAACCAACTACTATGTAACCAATTACTATGTAACCAACTACCGTGTAACCAATTACTGTGTAACCAATTACTATGTAACTAATTACTGAGTAACCAATTACTGTGTAACTAATCACTGTGTAACCAATTACTAACTAATCACTGTGTAACCACTGTGCAACCAATAACTGTGTAACCAACTACTATGTAACCAATTACTATGTAACCAACTACCGTGTAACCAATTACTGTGTAACCAATTGCTATGTAACCAATTACTGTGTAACCAATTACTATGTAACTAATTACTGTGTAACCAATTACTGTGTAGCTAATCACTGTGTAACCAATTACTATGCAACCAATCACTGTGTAACCAATTACTTTGTAACCAATTACTATGTAACTAATTACTGTGTAACCAATTACTGTGTGTAACCAACTACTATGTAACCAATTACTATGTAACTAATTACTATGTAACCAATTACTGTGTAACCAATTACTGTGTTACTAATTACTGTGTAACCAATTACTATGTAACCAGTTACTATGTAACCAAATACTGTGTAACTAATTACTGTGTAACTAATCACTGTGTAACCAATTACTATGTAACCAAGTACTGTGTAACTAATCACTGTGTAACCACTGTGTAACCAAATAACCGTGTAACCAATTACTATGTAACCAATTACTGTGTAACTAATCACTGTGTAACTAATCACTGTGTAACCAATTACTATGTAACTAATTACTTTGTAACCAATTACGGTGTAACTAATCACTGTGTAACTAATGACTGTGTAACAAATTACTGTGTAACCAATAACTGTGTAACCAATTTGTATGTAACACATTACTGTGTAACCAATTACTATGTAACCAATCACTGTGTAACTAATTACTGTGTAACCAAACACTGTGTAACTAATCACTGTGTAACTAATCACTGTGTAACCAATTACAATTCAACCAATTACTCTGCACCCAATCAGTGTGTAAATAATCACTGTGTAACTAATAACTGTGTAACCAATTGCTATGTAACCAATTACTGTGTAACCAATCACTTTGTAACAAATCACTGTGTAACTAATCACTGTGTAACCAATTACTATGTAACAATTAATATGTAACCAATCACTGTGTAACCAATTACTATGTAACCAATTACTGTATAACCAATTACTGTGTAACTAATAACTATGTAACCAATTACTGTGTAACAATTACTATGTAACCAATCACGGTGTAACTAATCACTGTGTAATAAATTACTGTTTAACCAATTACTTTGTAACCAATCAAATCACTGTGTAACCAATTACTATGTAACCAATTACTATGCAACCAATAACTATGTAACCAACTACTATGTAACCAATTACTATGTAACCAACTACCGTGTAACCAATTACTGTGTAACCAATTACTATGTAACTAAATACTGTGTAACCAATTACCGTGTAACTAATCACTGTGTAACCAATTACTATGTAACTAATCACTGTGTAACCACTGTGTAACCAAATAACCGTGTAACCAATTACTATGTAACTAATCACTGTGTAACTAATGACTGTGCAACCAATTACTATGTAACCAATTACTATGTAGCACATTACTGTGTAACCAATTACTATGTAACCACTTACTGTGTAACCAATTACTATGTAACCAATCACTGTGTAACCACTTACTGTGTAACCAACTACTATGTAACCAATCACTGTGTAACCAACTACTATGTAACCAATTACTATGTAACTAATTACTGTGTAAAAAATGACTATGTAACCAATTACTGTGTAACCAATTACTGTGTTACTAATTACTGTGTAACCAATTACTATATAACCAATTACTGTGTAACTAATTACTGTGTAACTAATCACTGTGTAACCAATTACTATGTAATCAAGTACTGTGTAACTAATCACTGTGTAACCACTGTGTAACCAAATAACCGTGTAACCAATTACTATGTAACCAATTACTATGTAACCAATTACTGTGTAACCAATTACTGTGTAACTAATCACTGTGTAACTAATGACTGTGTAACCAATTACTATGTAACTAATTACTTTGTAACCAATTACGGTGTAACTAATCACTGTGTAACTAATGACTGTGTAACCAATTACTATGTAACCAATTACTGTGTAACCAATTACTGTGTAACCAATAACTGTGTAACCAATTTGTATGTAACACATTATTGTGTAACCAATTACTATGTAACCAATTATGTAACCACTTACTGTGTAACCAATTACTATGTAACCAATCACTGTGTAACTAATTACTGTGTAACCAAACACTGTGTAACTAATTACTTTGTAACCAAATAACTGTGTAACCAATTACAGTGTAACCAATCAATGTGTAACTAATCACTGTGTAACTAATCACTGTGTAACCAATTACAATGTAACCAATTACTCTGCACCCAATTAGTGTGTAAATAATCACTGTGTAACTAATCACTGTGTAACTAATCACTGTGTAACCAATTGCTATATAAACAATTACTGTGTAACCAATCGCTTTGTAACAAATCACTGTGTAACTAATCACTGTGTAACCAATTACCATGTAACCAATTACTATGTAACAATTACTATGTAACCAATTACTGTATAACTAATAACTATGTAACCAATTACTGTGTAACCAATTACTATGTAACCAATCACGGTGTAACTAATCACTGTGTAATAAATTACTGTTTAACCAATTACTGTGTAACCAATCACTGTGTAACTAATCACTGTGTAACAAATTACTATGTAACCAATCAAAATAACTATCTAAAAAAAACATAAGCTCCCCATTGCCCTGAAAAGGGCATTTGTATGGGCATTGCCCTTAAAATGGCATTTAGCTCTGTTACATGCCCAAACCGTAACCTGAAAATAAAACCTACCCAAAAAACACTTAAATATACCTAACACTAACCCCCGACAATCCACTTACAGTTATTGAAGTCCCGCTTGAAGGATCCATCCAGCCGGCGAAGTCCATCTATGCGGCCTCTTCGATCTTCATCCAGCCGGCGAAGTCCTCATCCATGTGACAAGAAGTCTTCATCCAGACGGCATCTTCTTTCTTCATCCATCCGGCGTGGAGCGGGTCCATCCTGAAGACATCTTCTTCATACGGTCGCCGCCGTAAAATGGAACTTCAATGCTAAAATCCTATTGGCTGTTCCAATCAGCCAATAGGATTGAGCTCTCATCCTATTGGCTAATTGGAACAGCCAATATGATTTTAACAGCTCTAATTCTAATGGCTGATTGAAATCTTTCAGCCAATAGGAATGCAAGGGATGCCATCTTAGATGACGTCACTTGCATTGAAGTTCCATTTTACGGCGGCGACCATATGAAGAGGATATCTTCAGGATGGACCCGCTCTGCACCGGATGGGGGGTTTGTTGTGGGGGTGGTTGGTTTTACTGTTGGGGGGATGTGTTTGTATTTTTTTAAAAGGTAAAAGAGCTGATATTTTTGGGGCAATGCCCCACAAAAGGCCCTTTTAAGGACCATTGGTAGTTTATTGTAGGCTAGGGTTTTTTTTTATTTTGGGGGGCTTTTTTATTTTGATAGGACTATTAGATTATGTGTAATTTTTTTTAATTTTTGATAATTTGTTTCTTATTTTTTGTAATTTTAGTGTATTTTTTTTATAGGTTTTGGTGTAAGGCAAGTTAGGTTTTATTTCACAGGTAAGTTTGTATTTATTTTAACTAGGTAGTTATTAAATAGTTAATAACTATTTACTAACTAGTCTACCTGGTTAAAATAAATACAAACCTACCTGTGAAATAAAAATAAAACCTAAGCTATCTACAATATAACTATTATTTATATTGTAGCTAGCTTATGTATTATTTTACAGGTAAGTTTGTATTTATTTAAAATAGTTATTATTTAGTTAATAATTGTAACTTTAGTTTAGCTGTATTTTAATTCTGTTAAAGTTAGGGGGTGTTATGGTTAGGTCTAGGTTTAGGGGTTAATATAGTTTGATTTAGCTTGTTGTGAAGTGGGGGGCTGGCGGTTTAGGGGTTAATAGGTTTATTTAGTTAATAATTGTAAATTTAATTTAGCTATATTTTTATAATGTTAAAGTTAGTGGGTGTTAGGGTTAGGTTTAGGGTTACGTTAGGGTTAGGTTTAGAGGTTAATGGATTTATTTAGCATTAGTGATGTGGGAGGCCAGAGGTTTAGGGGTTAATAACTTTAGTATAGTGGCGGCGACATGGGGAGCGGCAGATTAGGGGTTAATAATTTTATTTAGGTGGCGGCAATGTTGGGGGCGGCAGATTAGGGGTTAATAAAAAATTGTAGGTATCGGTGATATCAGGAGTGGCAGATTAGGTTTTAATAACTGTAAGCAGGCGTCAGCGATGTTGGGGGCAGCAGATTAGTGGTGTTTAGACTCAGGGTTTATGTTAGGTTAAACGTAACTTTTTATTTCCCCATAGACATGGAGCTGCGTTACGTAGCTTTTGTTTCCACGATCGCAGGTGTTAGACTTTTTTTTGCCAGCTCTCCCCATTGATGTCTATGGGGAAATCGTGCACGAGCACGTCAAAGCAGCGCTTGATTTCGGTGCAGTATGGAGCTCAACGCCACCATATCACTCGCGCAAGCCTGCTTTTTAAAAACCTGTTATAGCAGCGCTATAGGGAGGTGAAATAACGCCGCTTTTGCGGCTGTCATTAAAATCCCTATAGCGCTCAAAACTCGTAATCTAGCTGTATGTAATCAATCACTGTGTAACCAATTACTGTGTAACTAATCACTGTGTAACTGATCACAATCTGATGCTTGTCAGTGTGTTTATCCAGTGATCACAATCTTGCTCTTGTCCATGTGTTTGCTGAACACCGGTATTGTTTTTGTGCTTGTTAGTGTGTTTATCCAGTGACCAATATCTTGCACTTGTTTGTGTGTTTATCCAATGATCACCATCTTGCTCTTGTCCATTTGTTTATCTAGTAATTGCCATGTTGCTATTTTTAGTGTGTGTTATCCAGTGATCACAATCTTGCACTTGTTTGAATGTTTATCCAGTAATCACATCTTGCTCTTGTCCGTGTTTTATTATTTAGTAATCATGATCTTGCTCTTGTCAGTATGCATTACCCAGTGTTTACAATCTTATTGTTGTCAGTGCATGCTATGCAGTGATCACAATCTTGCACTTGTCAATGTGTTTATCCAGTGATCGCAATCTTGCCATTGTCAGTGTGTTTTTACAGTGATCACAATCTTGCACTTGTCATTGTGTTTATAACAGTCTTCCTATTGTCTGTGTGTTTTACAGTGATCCCAATCTTGCACTTGTCATTGTGTTTAATCAGTGATCACAATCTTGTTACTGTCAGTGTGTTTTACAGTGATCATAATCTTGCACTTATCATTGTGTTTATCCAGTGATCAGAGTCTTACTATTGTCTATGTGTATTTACAGTGATCACAATCTTGCATGTGTTATTGTGTTTATCCAGTGATCACAATCTTGCTATTGTCAGTGTGTTTTTACAGTGATCACAATCTTGCACTTGTCATTGTGTTTATCCAGTGATCAGAGTCTTGCTATTGTCAGTGTGTTTTTACAGTGATCACAATCTTGCACTTGTCATTGTGTTTATCCAGTGATCACAATCTTGCCATTGTCAGTGTGTTTTTACAGTGATCACAATCTTGCAATTGTCATTGTGTTTATCCAGTGATCACAATCTTGCCATTGTCCGTGTGTTTTACAGTGATCACAATCTTGCACTTGTCGTGTTTATCCAGTGATCACAATCTTGCTATTGTCAATGTGTTTTACAGGGATCACAATCTTGCACTTGTCGTGTTTATCCAGTGATCACAATCTTGCAATTGTCAGTGTGTTTTTACAGTGATCACAATCTTGCACTTGTCATTGTGTTTATCTAGTGACCACAGTCTTGCTATTGTCTGTGTGTTTTTACAGTGATCACAAACTTGCACTTGTCATTGTGTTTATACAGTGGTCACAGTCTTGCTATTATCTGTGTGTTTTTAAAGTGATCACAATCTTGCTATTGTCTGTGTGTTTTTACAGTGATCACAATCTTGTGCTTGACATTGTGTTTATCCAGTGATCACAATCTTGCTATTGTCAGTGTGTTTTTACAGTGATCACAATCTTGCACTTGTCATTGTGTTTATCCAGTGATCACAGTCTTGCTATTGTCTGTGTGTTTTTACAGTGATCACAATCTTGCACTTTTCATTGTGTTTATCCAGTGATCACAGTCTTGCTAATGTCTGTGTGTTTTACAGTGATCACAATCTTATTCTTGTCAATGTATTTATCCAGTGATCACAATCTTGTGCTTGTCTTTGTATTTATCCAGTGACCACAATCTTGCTATTGTCAGTGTGTTTTTACAGTGATCACAATCTTGCACATGTTAAAGTATTTATCCAGTGATCACAATCTTGTGCTTGTCTGTGTGTTTATCCAGTGATAACAATCTTGTGGTTGTCAGTATGTTTATCTAGTGATCACAATCTTGCTATTGTCAGTTTGTTTATCCAGTAATCACAATCTTGTGCTTGTCAGTGTGTTTATCCAGTGATCACAATCTTGCTATTGTCAGTGTGTTTATCCAGTAATCACAATCTTGCGCTTGTCAGTGTTTATCCAGTAATCACAATCTTGCGCTTGTCAGTGTGTTTATACAGTAATCACAATCTTGCGCTTGTCATTGTGTTTATCCAGTGATCACAATCTTGTGCTTGTCATTGTGTTTATCCAGTGATGACAATCTTGCCATTGTCAGTGTGTTTTTACAGTGATCACAATCTTGCACTTGTCATTGTGTTTATCCAGTGATAACAGTCTTACTATTGTCTGTGTGTTTTACAGTGATTACAATCTTGCACTTGTCATTGTGTTTAACCAGTGATCACAATCTTGCTTCTGTCAGTGTGTTTTACAGTGATCACAATCTTGCACTTGTCATTGTGTTTATCCAGTGATCAGAGTCTTACTATTGTCATTGTGTATTTACAGTGATCACAATCTTGCATGTGTCATTGTATTTATCCAGTGATCACAATCTTGCTATTGTCAGTGTGTTTTTACAGTGATCACAATCTTGCAATTGTCATTGTGTTTATCCAGTGATCACAGTCTTGCTATTGTCTGTGTGTTTTACAGTGATCACAATCTTGCACTTATCATTGTGTTAATCTAGTTATCATAGTCTTGCTAGTGTCTGTGTGTTTTTACAGTGATCACAATCTTGCACTTGTCATTGTGTTTATCCAGTGATCACAATCTTGCCATTGTCAGTGTGTTTTTACAGTGATCACTATCTTGCACTTGTCGTGTTTATCCAGTGATCACAATCTTGCTATTGTCAATGTGTTTTACAGTGATCACAATCTTGCACTTTTCATTGTGTTTATCTAGTGATTACAATCTTGCCATTGTCAGTGTGTTTTTACAGTGATCACAATCTTCCACTTGTCATTGTATCTATCCAGTGATCACAGTCTTGCTATTGTCTGTGTGTTTTTACAGTGATCACAAACTTGCACTTATCATTGTGTTTATCCAGTGGTCACAGTCTTGCTATTGTCGGTGTGTTTTTACAGTGATCACAGTCTTGCTATTGTCTGTGTGTTTTTACAGTGATCACAATCTTGCACTTTTCATTGTGTTTATCCAGTGATCACAGTCTTGCTAATGTCTGTGTGTTTTTACAGTGATCACAATCTTATGCTTGTCAATGTATTTATCCAGTGATCACAATCTTGCTATTGTCAGTGTGTTTTTACAGTGATCACAATCTTGCACTTGTTAATGTATTTATCCAGTGATCACAATAGTGTGCTTGTCTGTGTGTTTATCCAGTGATCAAAATCTTGTGGTTGTCAGTGTGTTTATCCAGTGATCACAATCTTGCTATTGTCAGTGTGTTTATCCAGTAATCACAATCTTGTGTTTGTCAGTGTGTTTATTCAGTGATCACAATCTTGCTATTGTCAGTGTGTGTATCCAGTTATCACAATCTTGCGCTTGTCAGTGTTTATCAAGTAATCACAATCTTGCGCTTCTCTGTGTGTTTTTACAGTGATCACTATCTTGCACTTGTCGTGTTTATCCAGTGATCACAATCTTGCTATTGTCAATGTGTTTTACAGTGATCACAATCTTGCACTTTTCATTGTGTTTATCCAGTGATTACAATCTTGCCATTGTCAGTGTGTTTTTACAGTGATCACAATCTTCCACTTGTCATTGTATCTATCCAGTGATCACAGTCTTGCTATTGTCTGTGTGTTTTTACAGTGATCACAAACTTGCACTTATCATTGTGTTTATCCAGTGGTCACAGTCTTGCTATTGTCTGTGTGTTTTTACAGTGATCACAGTCTTGCTATTGTCTGTGTGTTTTTACAGTGATCACAATCTTGCACTTTTCATTGTGTTTATCCAGTGATCACAGTCTTGCTAATGTCTGTGTGTTTTTACAGTGATCACAATCTTATGCTTGTCAATGTATTTATCCAGTGATCACAATCTTGCTATTGTCAGTGTGTTTTTACAGTGATCACAATCTTGCACTTGTTAATGTATTTATCCAGTGATCACAATATTGTGCTTGTCTGTGTGTTTATCCAGTGATCAAAATCTTGTGGTTGTCAGTGTGTTTATCCAGTGATCACAATCTTGCTATTGTCAATGTGTTTATCCAGTAATCACAATCTTGTGTTTGTCAGTGTGTTTATTCAGTGATCACAATCTTGCTATTGTCAGTGTGTTTATCCAGTTATCACAATCTTGCGCTTGTCAGTGTTTATCAAGTAATCACAATCTTGCGCTTCTCTGTGTGTTTTTACAGTGATCACAATCTTGCACTTGTCATTGTGTTTATCCAGTGATCCCAGTCTAGCTATTGTCTGTGTGTTTTTACAGTGATCACAATCTTATTCTTGTCAATGTATTTATCCAGTGATCACAATCTTGCACTTGTCAATGTATTTATCCAGTGATCACAATATTGTGCTTGTCATTGTGTTTATCCAGTAATCACAATCTTGCTATTGTCAGTGTGTTTATCCAGTAATCACAATCTCTTGTGCTTGTCAGTGTCTTTATCTAGTGATCATAATCTTGTGCTTGTCAGTATGTTTATCTAGTTATCACAATCTTGCACTTGTCATTGTATTTATCCAGTGATCACAATCTTGTGCTTGTCATTGTGTTTATCCAGTAATCACAATCTTTCTATTGTCAGTGTGTTTATCCAGTAATCACAATCTCTTGTGCTTGTCAGTGTCTTTATCTAGTGATCACAATCTTGTGCTTGTCAGTATGTTTATCCAGTTATCACAATCTTGCACTTGTCATTGTATTTATCCAGTGATCACAATCTTGCACTTGTCTTTGTATTTATCCAGTGATCACAATCTTGCTATTGTCAGTGTGTTTTACAGTGATCACAATCTTGCACTTGTTAATGTATTTATCCAGTGATCACAATATTGTGCTTGTCTGTGTGTTTATCCAGTGATCAAAATCTTGTGGTTGTCAGTGTGTTTATCCAGTGATCACAATCTTGCTATTGTCAGTGTGTTTATCCAGTAATCACAATCTTGTGTTTGTCAGTGTGTTTATTCAGTGATCACAATCTTGCTATTGTCAGTGTGTTTAATCTTGCACTTGTCAGTGTTTATCAAGTAATCACAATCTTGCGCTTCTCTGTGTGTTTTTACAGTGATCACAATCTTGCACTTGTCATTGTGTTTATCCATTGATCCCAGTCTAGCTATTGCCTGTGTGTTTTTACAGTGATCACAATCTTATTCTTGTCAATGTATTTATCCAGTGATCACAATCTTGCACTTGTCAATGTATTTATCCAGTGATCACAATCTTGTGCTTGTCATTGTGTTTATCCAGTAATCACAATCTTGCTATTGTCAGTGTGTTTATCCAGTAATCACAATCTCTTGTGCTTGTCAGTGTCTTTATCTAGTGATCACAATCTTGTGCTTGTCAGTATGTTTATCCAGTTATCACAATCTTGCACTTGTCATTGTGTTTATCCAGTGATCACAATCTTGCACTTGTCATTGTGTTTATCCAGTTATCACAATATTGTGCTTGTCAGTGTGTTTATCCAGTGATCACAATATTGTGATTGTCAGTGTGTTTATACAGTGATCTCAATCTTGCTATTGTCAGTGTGTTTATCCAGTAATCATAATCTTGCGCTTGTCAGTGTGTTTATCCAGTAATCACAATCTTGCGCTTGCAAGTTTGTTTATCCAGTGATCACAATCTTGCGGTTGTCATTGTGTTTATCCAGTGATCACAATCTTGCACTTGTCATTGTGTTTATCCAGTTATCACAATATTGTGCTTGTCAGTGTGTTTATCCAGTGATCACAATATTGTGCTTGTCAGTGTGTTTATACAGTGATCTCAATCTTGCTATTGTCAGTGTGTTTATCCAGTAATCATAATCTTGCGCTTGTCAGTATGTTTATCCAGTAATCACAATATTGCATTTGTCAATGTGTTTATCCAGTGATCACAATATTGTGCTTGTCAGTGTGTTTATCCAGTTATCACAATATTGTGCTTGTCAGTGTGTTTATCCAGTGATCACAATATTGTGCTTGTCAGTGTGTTTATACAGTGATCTCAATCTTGCTATTGTCAGTGTGTTTATCCAGTAATCATAATCTTGCGCTTGTCAGTGTGTTTATCCAGTAATCACAATCTTGCGCTTGCAAGTTTGTTTATCCAGTGATCACAATCTTGCACTTGTCATTGTGTTTATCCAGTGATCACAATCTTGCACTTGTCATTGTGTTTATCCAGTTATCACAATATTGTGCTTGTCAGTATGTTTATCCAGTGATCACAACCTTGCTATTGTCAATGTGTTTTACAGTGATCACAATCTTGCACTTTTCATTGTGTTTATCCAGTGATTACAATCTTGCCATTGTCAGTGTGTTTTTACAGTGATCACAATCTTCCACTTGTCATTGTATCTATCCAGTGATCACAGTCTTGCTATTGTCTGTGTGTTTTTACAGTGATCACAAACTTGCACTTATCATTGTGTTTATCCAGTGGTCACAGTCTTGCTATTGTCTGTGTGTTTTTACAGTGATCACAGTCTTGCTATTGTCTGTGTGTTTTTACAGTGATCACAATCTTGCACTTTTCATTGTGTTTATCCAGTGATCACAGTCTTGCTAATGTCTGTGTGTTTTTACAGTGATCACAATCTTATGCTTGTCAATGTATTTATCCAGTGATCACAATCTTGTGGTTGTCAGTGTGTTTATCCAGTGATCACAGTCTTGCTATTGTCTGTGTGTTTTTACAGTGATCACAAACTTGCACTTATCATTGTGTTTATCCAGTGGTCACAGTCTTGCTATTGTCTGTGTGTTTTTACAGTGATCACAGTCTTGCTATTGTCTGTGTGTTTTTACAGTGATCACAATCTTGCACTTTTCATTGTGTTTATCCAGTGATCACAGTCTTGCTAATGTCTGTGTGTTTTTACAGTGATCACAATCTTATGCTTGTCAATGTATTTATCCAGTGATCACAATCTTGCTATTGTCAGTGTGTTTTTACAGTGATCACAATCTTGCACTTTTCATTGTGTTTATCCAGTGATCACAGTCTTGCTAATGTCTGTGTGTTTTTACAGTGATCACAATCTTATGCTTGTCAATGTATTTATCCAGTGATCACAATCTTGTGGTTGTCAGTGTGTTTATCCAGTGATCACAATCTTGCTATTGTCAGTGTGTTTATCCAGTAATCACAATCTTGTGTTTGTCAGTGTGTTTATTCAGTGATCACAATCTTGCTATTGTCAGTGTGTTTATCCAGTTATCACAATCTTGCGCTTGTCAGTGTTTATCAAGTAATCACAATCTTGCGCTTCTCTGTGTGTTTTTACAGTGATCACAATCTTGCACTTGTCATTGTGTTTATCCAGTGATCCCAGTCTAGCTATTGTCTGTGTGTTTTTACAGTGATCACAATCTTATTCTTGTCAATGTATTTATCCAGTGATCACAATCTTGCACTTGTCAATGTATTTATCCAGTGATCACAATATTGTGCTTGTCATTGTGTTTATCCAGTAATCACAATCTTGCTATTGTCAGTGTGTTTATCCAGTAATCACAATCTCTTGTGCTTGTCAGTGTCTTTATCTAGTGATCATAATCTTGTGCTTGTCAGTATGTTTATCTAGTTATCACAATCTTGCACTTGTCATTGTATTTATCCAGTGATCACAATCTTGTGCTTGTCATTGTGTTTATCCAGTAATCACAATCTTGCTATTGTCAGTGTGTTTATCCAGTAATCACAATCTCTTGTGCTTGTCAGTGTCTTTATCTAGTGATCACAATCTTGTGCTTGTCAGTATGTTTATCCAGTTATCAAAATCTTGCACTTGTCTTTGTATTTATCCAGTGATCACAATCTTGCTATTGTCAGTGTGTTTTACAGTGATCACAATCTTGCACTTGTTAATGTATTTATCCAGTGATCACAATATTGTGCTTGTCTGTGTGTTTATCCAGTGATCAAAATCTTGTGGTTGTCAGTGTGTTTATCCAGTGATCACAATCTTGCTATTGTCAGTGTGTTTATCCAGTAATCACAATCTTGTGTTTGTCAGTGTGTTTATTCAGTGATCACAATCTTGCTATTGTCAGTGTGTTTAATCTTGCACTTGTCAGTGTTTATCAAGTAATCACAATCTTGCGCTTCTCTGTGTGTTTTTACAGTGATCAAAATCTTGCACTTGTCATTGTGTTTATCCATTGATCCCAGTCTAGCTATTGTCTGTGTGTTTTTACAGTGATCACAATCTTATTCTTGTCAATGTATTTATCCAGTGATCACAATCTTGCACTTGTCAATGTATTTATCCAGTGATCACAATCTTGTGCTTGTCATTGTGTTTATCCAGTAATCACAATCTTGCTATTGTCAGTGTGTTTATCCAGTAATCACAATCTCTTGTGCTTGTCAGTGTCTTTATCTAGTGATCACAATCTTGTGCTTGTCAGTATGTTTATCCAGTTATCACAATCTTGCACTTGTCATTGTGTTTATCCAGTGATCACAATCTTGCACTTGTCATTGTGTTTATCCAGTTATCACAATATTGTGCTTGTCAGTGTGTTTATCCAGTGATGACAATATTGTGATTGTCAGTGTGTTTATACAGTGATCTCAATCTTGCTATTGTCAGTGTGTTTATCCAGTAATCATAATCTTGCGCTTGTCAGTGTGTTTATCCAGTAATCACAATCTTGCGCTTGCAAGTTTGTTTATCCAGTGATCACAATCTTGCGGTTGTCATTGTGTTTATCCAGTGATCACAATCTTGCACTTGTCATTGTGTTTATCCAGTTATCACAATATTGTGCTTGTCAGTGTGTTTATCCAGTGATCACAATATTGTGCTTGTCAGTGTGTTTATACAGTGATCTCAATCTTGCTATTGTCAGTGTGTTTATCCAGTAATCATAATCTTGCGCTTGTCAGTATGTTTATCCAGTAATCACAATATTGCATTTGTCAATGTGTTTATCCAGTGATCACAATATTGTGCTTGTCAGTGTGTTTATCCAGTTATCACAATATTGTGCTTGTCAGTGTGTTTATCCAGTGATCACAATATTGTGCTTGTCAGTGTGTTTATACAGTGATCTCAATCTTGCTATTGTCAGTGTGTTTATCCAGTAATCATAATCTTGCGCTTGTCAGTGTGTTTATCCAGTAATCACAATCTTGCGCTTGCAAGTTTGTTTATCCAGTGATCACAATCTTGCACTTGTCATTGTGTTTATCCAGTGATCACAATCTTGCACTTGTCATTGTGTTTATCCAGTTATCACAATATTGTGCTTGTCAGTATGTTTATCCAGTGATCACAATATTGTGCTTGTCAGTGTGTTTATACAGTGATCTCAATCTTGCTATTGTCAGTGTGTTTATCCAGTAATCATAATCTTGCGCTTGTAAGTTTGGTTATCCAGTGATCACAATCTTGCGCTTGTCAGTGTGTTTATCCAGTGAATAATAAAAAATTAGGACACCGAGATTTCTCACATCATTTTGACTCTGCCATTAATGTATTCTTCTTAGAGTTAGGAGAGCAGCATCAATTTGAATTTTGCTGGGATATTAGAGGAACTACTGAGTGTATTTCCCAAGGTTATAAAACAAGTGAGTTATACAGTTTAACTTTAAATGGCTGGTGTACCAAGACAAACTGCTGTGCTAGACACTGTAATTAATTACCTATGGGGATTTGTTAAATAGAATCATAGTTAAATAGACAATGCCTAATGTGTTTGTCAATATACTTCCATAATGTGTATCAAGTGTATTATCTGAGATCTTTGTCAGTATCAAAGCACTAATGGTTAATAGCAGGACTGGTAAATGCTTAACCCTTTGTCTGACAAAGGGCTAGATTACAAGTGGAGCACATTAACTTTGCTAGATGGAGGTCTTTTGCGCGTCGGGTTGCGCTCATATTAAAAGTAAAAATAATAATAAGTAAAAAAATAGCTGCAAGCGTAAACCCAATGCACGCAAAAAAAATTTAATGACCACGTTCTGTTCTTCTCCTATAGATGTCAATGGAGTGTGAAAACTTAAAAAAAACTAACACCCCAACTCATGGGCTAACCTGACTGCGTTTATTCAAGTGCACTAAACCCTTCATGAAATATGAATATTTCACATTCCAATGTTCTTCACATAGAAGAATATGCTCTATTCATTCATAAATACATCTTTAGACATGTATATGCATTTATCTCAATGTGTATATACGTTTGTAAATACATACAGTATATAGACGTATAAATACATTTGTACACATATATAGACATATCTATATACATACATATCCATCTTTAGAAATGCATATGTATGTATCTCTATGTTAAAGCCCTTTTTTCTAACACCTGAGACCTCAGATTTTTTAGCCCTTATAACTTTTTTAGTGCAATATGTTTATTAGATGGTGTTATTGTGAGTGTAACTGTACGTTGTAATGTATTTTTGATGCGTTTAGTGAGACTTTTTTGTTTTGCGAAACAGCTAACCAGAGCTCTGAGGACCCAGTTAAATTATTTTAGCATAAACCGCAATTTACTTTCAACTTGAAATATTAGTGGTTAGCCAAATGAGCGCAAACACCTGTGATAAAAACCTTATTGCTCATGCACAAATGTTAGTGCTCCACTCTTAATCTGACCCTAATGTTTATATATGCACAGTATATATCAGGAATTAAGTGCTGTATTACATAAGATCTGCACACACAATAAATGTTTATATATGCACAATATATATCAGTAATTAAGTGCTGCATTACATAAGGTCTGCACACACAATAAATATTTATATATGCACAGTATATATCAGTAATTAAGTGCTGCATTACATAAGGTCTGCACACACAATAAATATTTATATATGCACAATATATATCTGTAATTAAGTGCTGCATTACATAAGGTCTGCACACACAATAAATATTTATATATGCACAGTATATATCAGTAATTTAGTGCTGCATTACATAAGGTCTGCACACACAATAAATGTTTATATATGCACAATATATATCTGTAATTAAGTGCTGCATTACATAAGGTCTGCACACACAATAAATGTTTATATATGTACAGTATATATCAGTAATTAAATGCTGCATTACATAAGGTCTGCACACACAATAAATGTTTATATATGCACAGTATATATAAATAGAGTGCTGCATTGCATAAGGTCTGCACACACAATAAATGTTTATATATGCACTTTATATATCAGTAATTAAGTGCTGCATTACATAAGGTCTGCACACACAATAAATATTTATATATGCACAATATATATCAGTAATGATGTGTTGCATTACATAAGATCTGCACACACAATAAATGTTTATATATGCACAGTATATATCAGTAATTAATTGCTGCATTACAAAAGGTCTGCACACACAATAACTGTTTTATATATGCACAATATATATCAGTAATTATGTTCTGCATTACATAATGTCTGCACACACAATAAATGTTTATATATGTACAGTATATATCAGTGATGATGTGCTGCATTACATAAGTTCTGCGCACACAATAAATGTTTATACTGTATATGCACAGTATATATCAGGAATGAAGTGCTGTATTACATAAGATCTGCACACACAATAAATGTTTACATATGCACAGTATATATCAGTAATTAAATGCCACATTACATAAGGTCTGCACACACAATAAATGTGTATATATGCACAGCATATATCACTTATTATGTTCAGCATTACATAATAAATGTTTATATATGCACAGTATATAACAGTAATTAAGTGCTGCATTACATAAGATCTGCACACACAATAAATGTTTATATGCACAGTGTATATCAGTAATTAAGTGCTGCATTACATAAGGTCTGCACACAAAATAAATGTTTATATATGCACAGTATATATCAGTAATTAAGTGCCGCATTACATAAGGTCTGCACACACAATAAATGTTTATATGCACAGTATATATCAGTAATTAAGTGCTGCATTACATAAGGTCTGCGCACACAATAACTGTTTTATATATGCACAATATATATCAGTAATTATGTTCTGCATTACATAATGTCTGCACACACAATAAATGTTGATATATGCACAATATATATCAGTAATGCTATGCTGCATTACATAAGTTCTGTGCGCACAATAAATGTTTATATATGCACAGTATATATCAGTAATTAAGTGTAGCATTACATAAGGTCTGCACACAATAAATGTTTAAATATGCACAATATATATCAGTAATGATATGCTGCATTCCATAAGTTCTGTGCGCACAATACATTTTTATATATGCACAGTATATATTAGTAATTAAGTGCAGCATTACATAAGGTATGCACACACAATAAATGTTTATATATGCACAGTATATATATATATCAGTAATTAAGTGCTGCATTACATAAGGTCTGCACACACAATAACATAATTTATGTAAGAACTTACCTGATAAATTCATTTCTTTCATATTGGCAAGAGTCCATGAGCTAGTGATGTATGGGATATACAATCCTACCAGGAGGGGCAAAGTTTCCCAAACCTCAAAATGCCTATAAATACACCCCCTCACCACACCTACAATTCAGTTTAACGAATAGCCAAGTAGTGGGGTGATAAAGAAAGGAGTAAAAAGCATCAACAAAAAAATCTGGAAATAATTGTGCTTTATACAAAAAAATCATAACCACCATAAAAAGGGTGGGCCTCATGGACTCTTGCCAATATGAAAGAAATTAATTTATCAGGTAAGTTCTTACATAAATTATGTTTTCTTTCATGTAATTGGCAAGAGTCCATGAGCTAGTGACGTATGGGATAGCAATACCCAAGATGTGGAACTCCATGCAAGAGTCACTAGAGAGGGAGGGATAAAAATAAAAACAGTCATATTTCGCTGAAAAAAATTAATCCACAACCCAAAATACAAGTTTATCCTCATAAATGAAAAGAAATCTTAAAACATAAGCAGAGGAATCAAACTGAAACAGCTGCCTGAATAACTTTTCTACCAAAAACTGCTTCCGAAGAAGCAAATACATCAAAATGGTAGAATTTAGTAAATGTATGCAAAGAACACCAAGTTGCTGCTTTGCAAATCTGATCAACTGAAGCTTCATTCTTAAAAGCCCACGAAGTGGAGACTGATCTGGTATAATGAGCTGTAATTCTCTGAGGCGGGGCTTGACCCGACTCCAAATAAGTTTGATGAATCAAAAGCTTTAACCATGAAGCCAAGGAAACAGCAGAAGCCTTCTGACCTTTCCTAGAATCAGAAAAGATAACAAATAGACTAGAAGTCTTCCTGAAATCTTTAGTAGCTTCAACATAATAATTCAAAGCTCTTACCACATCCAAAGAATGTAAGGATCTCTCCAAAGAATTATTAGGATTTGGACACAATGAAGGGACAACAATTTCTCTATTAATGTTGTTAAAATTCACAACCTTAGGTAAGAATTTAAATGAAGTCCGCAAAATCGCCTTATCCTGATGAAAAACCAGAAAAGGAGATTCACAAGAAAGAGCAGATAATTCAGAAACTCTTCGAGCAGAAGAGATGGCCAAAGGGAACAACACTTTTCAAGAAAGTAGTTTAATGTCCAAATAATGCATAGGCTCAAACGGAGGAGCCTGTAAAGCCTTCAGAACCAAATTAAGACTCCAAGGAGGAGAGATTGATTTAATGACAGGCTTGATACGAACCAAAGCCTGTACAAAACAGTGAATTTCAGGAAGCTTAGCAATCTTTCTGTGAAATAAAACAGAAGAGCAGAGATTTGTCCCTTCAAGGAACTTGCAGACAAACCCTTATCTAAACCATCCTGAAGAAACTGTAAAATTCTAGGAATTCTGAAAGAATGCCAAGAGAATTTATGAGAAGAACACCATGAAATATAAGTCTTCCAAACTCAATAATAAATATTTCTAGAAACAGATTTACGAGCCTGTAACATAGTATTAATCACTGAGTCAGAGAAACCTGTATGACTAAGCACTAGGTGTTCAGTTTCCATACCTTCAAATTTAATGATTTGAGATCCTGATACAAAAACGGACCTTGAGACAGAAGGTCCGGCCTTAATGGAAGTGGCCAAGGTTGGCAACTGGACATCCAAACAAGATCCGCATACCAAAACCTGTAAGGCCATGCTGGAGCCACCAGCAACACAAACGATTGCTCCATGATGATTTTGGAGATCACTCTTGGAAGAAGAACTAGAGGCGGGAAAATATAAGCAGGTTGATAACACCAAGGAAGTGTCAACGCATCCACTGCTTCTGCCTGAGGATCCCTGGACCTGGACAGGTACCTGGGAAGTTTCTTGTTTAGATGAGAAGCCATCAGATCTATTTCTGGAAGACCCCACATCTGAACAACCTGAGAAAACAGATCTGGATGGAGGGACCACTCCCCCAGATGTAAAGTCTGACGGCTGAGATAATCCGCCTCCCAATTGTCTATACCTGGGATATGAACCGCAGAAATTAGACAGGAGCTGGATTCCCCCCAAGCAAGTATCCAAGATACTTCTTTCATAGCTTGGGGACTGTGAGTCCCACCCTGATGATTGACATATGCCCCAGTTGTGATATTGTCTGTCTGAAAACAAATGAACGGTTCTCTCTTCAACAGAGGCCAAATCTGAAGAGCCCTGAAAATCGCACGGAATTCCAAAATATTGATTGGTAATCTCGCCTCATGAGATTTCCAAACCCCTTGTGCTGTCAGAGATCCCCAAACAGCTCCCCAACCTGACAGACTCGCATCTGTTGTGATCACAGTCCAGGTTGGACGAACAAAAGAGGCCCCTAGAACTATACGATGGTGATCTAACCACCAAGTCAGAGATAGTGGAACATTGGGATTTAAGGATATTAATTGTGATATCCTTGTATAATCCCTGCACCATTGGTTCAGCATACAAAGCTGGAGAGGTCTCATAAGAAAACGAGCAAAGGGGATCGCGTCCGATGCTGCAGTCATGAGACCTAAAACTTCCATGCACATAGCTACTGAAGGGAATGACTGAGACTGAAGGTTCCGACAGGCTGAAACCAATTTTAAACATCTCTTGTCTGTTAGAGACAGAGTCATGCACACTGAATCTATCTGGAAACCTAAAAAGGTGACCCTTGTCTGAGGAATCAAATAACTTTTTGGTAAATTGATCCTTCAACCATGTTTTCGAAGAAACAACACTAGTTGATTCTTGTGAGATTCTGCAGAATGTAAAGACTGAGCTAGTACCAAGATATCATCCAAATAAGGAAACACCACAATACCCCGCTCTCTGATTACAGAGAGTAGGGCACCGAGAACCTTTGAAAAGATTCTTGGAGCTGTTGCCAGGCCAAAAGGAAGAGCGACAAATTGGTAATGCTTGTCTAGAAAAGAGAATCTCAGAAACTGATAATGATCTTGATGAATCGGAATATGAAGATATGCATCCTGTAAGTCTATTGTGGACATATAATGCCCTTGCTGAACAAAAGGCAGAATAGTCCGTATAGTCACCATCTTGAAAGTTGGTACTTTTACATAACGATTCAAAATTTTTAGATCCAGAACTGGTCTGAGTGAATTTTCTTTCTTGGGGACAATGAATAGATTTGAATAAAACCCCAGACCCTGTTCCTGAAATGGAACCGGCATGATTACCCCTGAAAGCTCCAGGTCTGAAACACACTTCAGGAAAGCCTGCACCTTTACCGGATTTGCTGGTATGATTGAGAGAAAAAATCTTTTCACAGGAGGTCTTACTCTGAATCCTATTTGATACCCCTGAGAGACAATACTCAGAATCCATTGATTTTGGACAGAATTTGTCCAAACATCCTTGAAAAACTTTAATCTGCCCCCTACTAGCTGAGCTGGAATGAGGGCCGCACCTTCATGCGGACTTGGGGGCTGGCTTTGGTTTCTTAAAAGGCTTGGATTTATTCCAAATTGAAGAAGGTTTCCAATTGGAAACAGATTCCTTGGGGGAAGGATTGTTTCTGTTCCTTAATTTGTCGAAAGGTTAGTAGCTTTAGATTTACCCTTAGGTCTTTTATCCTCCAAATAACTTATTACCTTGGAAAGAAAGAGATAGCAATCTAGACTTAGAAGTCATGTCAGCATTCCAAGATTTAAGCCACAAAGCTATTCTAGCTAAAATAGCTAAAGACATAGATTTAACATCAATTTTGATGATATCAAAAATGGCATGACAAATAAAATGATTAGCTTGTTGAAGCAAGCGAACAATGCTAGACAAATCAGAATCCAATTCTTGTTGCGCTAAATGTTCCAACCAAAAAGTTGATGCAGCTGCAACATCAGCCAAAGAGGCCTGAGAAGATGACCAGAATATAAATAGTCTTTTCCTAGATAAGATTCAAGTTTCCTATTTAAAGGATCTTTAAAAGAAGTACTATCTTCCATAGGAATAGTAGTATGTTTAGCAAGAGTAGAGATAGCCCCATCAACTTTGGGGATCTTTTTCCAAAACTCCAATGTAACTGCTGGCAAAGGATACAATTTTTCAAACCTTGAAGAATGAATAAAAGATGTACCAGGCCTATTCCATTCCTTAGAAATCATATCAGAAATAGCGTCAGGAACTGGAAAAACCTCTGGAGTAACCACAGGAGGTTTATAAACAGAATTTAAACGTTTACTAGTTTTATTATCAAGAGGACTAGTTTCCTCAATATCCAATGTAATCTACACTTAACAAAGATTGAATGTACTCTATTTTAAATAAATAAGTAGATTTGTCAGTGTCAATATCTGAGGAAGGATCTTCTGAATCAGATAGATCCTTATCAGAGGAGGATAATTCAGTATGTTGTCAGTCATTTGACATTTCATCAACTTTATGAGAAGTTTTAAAAGACCTTTTACGTTTATTAGAAGGCGGAATAGCAGACAGAGCCTTCTGAATAGAATCAGCAATAAAATCTATTAAATTCACAGGTATATCTTGTGCATTAGGGGCGCGATCCGATATCGATCGCAGTTTGCGGCGCAAGCGAGGGAACCGGCGTCGCCCGCAGTTTCAGCTCGCAACTCGAGCCATCCCATATAGGTCGCCGTCAGATGCTAACGTGCCGTAAGTCTGACAAACCAGCGATGTCCAGAAATCTGCGTAAGTACAAATTTCTGGCGTCGCCAGTGACTTGCGCCACGTTAGAATCTGCCGGCGCCTATAAAACCTGACTAAAGTCTAAAACACCCGCACTGTCTAACACGCCTCCCTAACATAGCCCGCACTGTCTAACACGCCTCCCTAACATAGCCCGCACTGTCTAACACGCCTCCCTAACATAGCCCGCACTGTCTAACCCTCTATCCGCTATCCCCCCTCACTAGCCTAACAATAAAAATGCTATTAACCCCTAAACCGCCGCTCCCGTACCCCGCCGCAACCTAATAAGGTTATTAACCCCTAAACCGCCGCTCCCGTACCCCGCCGCCAGCTATATTATATCTATAACCCCCTAAAGTGAGCCCCTAACACCGCCGCCATCTATATTAAAATTATTAACCCCTAATGTAAGCCCCTTACACCGCCGCCATCTCTATTAAAATGATTAACCCCTAATTTAATCTACCTACCCCGCCGCCAGCTATATTATCTATATTAACCCTAAGTATATTATAGTTAATATAGGTATTACATTATATATATTAACTATATTAACCCTAATTATATTAGGGTTTATATAGTTAATATAGTTACTATAGTATTTATATTAACTATATTAACTCTATCTAACCCTAACTAAATTTATATTAAATTAATCTAATTCATTTATAAACTAAAATGTTCCTATTTAAATCTAAATACTTACCTATAAAATAAACCCTAAGATAGCTACAATATAATTAATAATTACATTGTAGCTATGTTAGGGTTAATATTTATTTTACAGGTAAATTGTTAATTATTTTAACTAGGTATAATAGATATTAAATAGTTATTAACTATTTAATATCTACCTAGTTAAAATAATTGCCCAATTACCTGTAAAATAAATCCTAACCTAAGTTACAAATACACCTACACTATCAATAAATTTAATAAACTACTAACATCTATCTAAAAATACAATTAAATTAACTAAACTAAATTACAAAAAAAAACAAACACTAAATTAAAAAAAATAAAAAAAAGATTACAAGATATTTAAGCTAATTACACCTATTCTAAGCCCCCTAATAAAATAATAAACCCCCAAAATAAAAAAAATTCCCTGCCCTATTCTAAATTCAACAAATTTCAAAGCTCTTTACCTTACCAGCCCTTAAAAGGGCCTTTTGTGGGGCATGCCCCAAAGAATTCAGCTCTTTTGCATACAAGAAATACAATACCCCCCCCCCATTACAACCCACCACCCACATACCCCTATTCTAAACCCACCCAAACCCCCCTTAAAAAAGCCTAACACTACCCCCCTGAAGATCTCCCTACCTTGTCTTCACCACACCGGGCCGAACTCCTGATCCGATCCGGGCGATGTCTTCCTCCAAGCGGCAAAGAAGAATTCTTCCTCCGGCGATGTCTTCCTCCAAGCGGCAAAGAAGAATTCTTCCTCCGGCGACGTCTTCCTCCAAGCGGCAGCAAAGTCTTCATTCTTCCGGCGGCATCTTCAATCTTCTTTCTTTGCTCCGCCGCCGCGGAGCATCCATCCCGGCCGACTGCTGAACTTGGAATGATGTACCTTTAAATGACGTCATCCAAGATGGCGTCCGCCGAATTCCGATTGGCTGATAGGATTCTATCAGCCAATCTGAATTAAGTTAAAAAAATCTGATTGGCTGATTGAATCAGCCAATCAGATTCAAGTTCAATCCGATTGGCTGATCCAATCAGCCAATCAGATTGAGCTCGCATTCTATTGGCTGATCGGAACAGCCAATAGAATGCGAGCTCAATCTGATTGGCTGATTGGATCAGCCAATCGGATTGAACTTGAATCTGATTGGCTGATTCAATCAGCCAATCAGATTTTTTTAACTTAATTCCGATTGGCTGATAGAATCCTATCAGCCAATCGGAATTCGGCGGACGCCATCTTGGATGACGTCATTTAAAGGTACATCATTCCAAGTTCAGCAGTCGGCCGGGATGGATGCTCCGCGGCGGCAGAGCGAAGAAAGAAGATTGAAGATGCCGCCGGAAGAATGAAGACTTTGCTGCCGCTTGGAGGACGACGTCGCCGGAGGAAGAATTCTACTTTGCCGCGTGGAGGAAGACATCGCCGGAGGAAGAATTCTTCTTTGCCGCTTGGAGGAAGACATCGCCCGGATCGGATCAGGAGTTCGGCCCGGTGTGGTGAAGACAAGGTAGGGAGATCTTCAGGGGGGTAGTGTTAGGCTTTTTTAAGGGGGGTTTGGGTGGGTTTAGAATAGGGGTATGTGGGTGGTGGGTTGTAATGGGGGGGGGGTATTGTATTTCTTGTATGCAAAAGAGCTGAATTCTTTGGGGCATGCCCCACAAAAGGCCCTTTTAAGGGCTGGTAAGGTAAAGAGCTTTGAAATTTGTTGAATTTAGAATAGGGCAGGGAATTTTTTTTTATTTTGGGGGTTTATTATTTTATTAGGGGGCTTAGAATAGGTGTAATTAGCTTAAATATCTTGTAATTTTTTTTTTATTTTTTGTAATTTAGTGTTTTTTTTTTTTGTAATTTAGTTTAGTTAATTTAATTGTATTTTTAGATAGATGTTAGTAGTTTATTAAATTTATTGATAGTGTAGGTGTATTTGTAACTTAGGTTAGGATTTATTTTACAGGTAATTGGGTAATTATTTTAACTAGGTAGATATTAAATAGTTAATAACTATTTAATATCTATTATACCTAGTTAAAATAATTAACAATTTACCTGTAAAATAAATATTAACCCTAACATAGCTACAATGTAATTATTAATTATATTGTAGCTATCTTAGGGTTTATTTTATAGGTAAGTATTTAGATTTAAATAGGAACATTTTAGTTTATAAATGAATTAGATTAATTTAATATAAATTTAGTTAGGGTTAGATAGAGTTAATATAGTTAATATAAATACTATAGTAACTATATTAACTATATTAACCCTAATATAATTAGGGTTAATATAGTTAATATATATAATGTAATACCTATATTAACTATAATATACTTAGGATTAATATAGATAATATAGCTGGCGGCGGGGTAGGTAGATTAAATTAGGGGTTAATCATTTTAATAGAGATGGCGGCGGTGTAAGGGGCTTACATTAGGGGTTAATCATTTTTATATAGGTGGCGGCGGTGTAAGGGGTCAGATTAGGGGATAGATAAGGTAGATGGCGGCGGTTTTAGAGGCTCACAGTAGGGGGTTAGTTTATGTAGATGGCGGCGGGGTCCGGGAGCGGCAGTTTAGGGGGTAATAACTTTATTAGGGATTTCGGGGGGGGGGGGGGATCGCGGTTGACAGGTAGATAGACATTGCGCATGCGTTAGGTGTTAGGTTTATTTTAGCAGATCGCGGTTGACAGGGAGATAGACATTGCGCATGCGTTAGGTGTTAGGTTTATTTTCTAGTTAGTTTAGGGAGTTACGGGGCTCCAATAGTCAGCGTAAGGCTTCTTACGGCTGCTTTTTGTGGCGAGGTGAAAATGGAGTAAGTTTTCTCCATTTTCGCCACGTAAGTCCTTACGCTGCATATTGGATACCAAACTGCGCGGGTTTGGTATACCTGCCTATGGCCCAAAAAACTGCGGGCGACGGCAGAAATATACGCGCGTAACTTCTAGGTTACGCCGTATATGTGATACCAAATCCGCGCAAATATTGGCGTCGCCGGCTTTTGCGGGCGACGCTTTATATCGGATCAACCCCCTGATGTTGAAGGAACAACAACAGGCAAAGCACTATTACTAATAGATACATTCTCTGCATGTAAAAGTTTATCATGACAACTATTACAAACCACAGCTGGAGAAATAATCTCAAGTTTATAACAAATGCACTTAGCTTTGGTAGAACTGTGATCAGGCAGCAGTGTTCCATCAGTGATTTCTGAAACAGGATCAGATTGAGACATCTTGCAAATGTAAGAGAAAAAAACAACATATAAAGCAAAATTATCCTTATATGGGAGTTTCAGGAATGGGGAAAAAATGCAAACAGCATAGCCCTCTGATAGAGAAAAAAGGCAAGAGGCATATAGGAATGGGGTTTTAAATAATGAAATATTTGGTGCCAAGAATGACGCACAACACAAACAGAAAACATTTTTTTTTGAGCTAACAACATCCTGAAATGAAATCCGCGCGTCACTGAAGACGCAACCTTGTGAAAGGACTCAGCATCGACTAAGACGCCGGAAATGACGAATTTGCGTCATCGAATGTGACTTCGCGCCAAAAAATCTTTAGCATTTTGCGCCCTTGCGAGCCTAATTCTGCCCGCGAATTTAAAATGTCAGTCAATTGAAAAAAGACTATACCTCAGGTAAGAAATACATTTTATCCTAAAAAATGCATTTCCCAGATATGAAACTGACAGTCTGCAAAAGGAAATAAACTGAAACCTGAATCATGGCAAATATAAGTACAATACATATATTTAGAACTTTATATAAATATATAAAGTGCCAAACCATAGCTGAGAGTGTCTTAAGTAATGAAAACATACTTACCAAAAGACACCCATCCACATATAGCAGATAGCCAACCAGTACAGAAACGGTTATCAGTAGAGGTAATGGAATATGAGAGTACAGTATATCGTCGATCTGAAAAGGGAGGTAGGAGATGAATCTCTACGACCGATAACAGAGAACCTATGAAATAGATATCCCGTGAGGAAAACCATTGCATTCAATAGGTGATACTCCCTTCACATCCCTCTGACATTCACTGTACTCTGAGAGGAATCGGGCTTCAAAATGCTGAGAAGCGCATATCAACGTAGAAATCTTAGCACAAACTTACTTCACTACCTCCATAGGAGGCAAAGTTTGTAAAACTGAATTGTGGGTGTGGTGAGGGGTGTATTTATAGGCATTTTGAGTTTTTTGGAAACTTTGCCCCTCCTGGTAGGATTGTATATCCCATACGTCACTAGCTCATGGACTCTTGCCAATTACATGAAAGAAAACTGTTTTATATTTGCACAATATATATCAGTAATTATGTGCTGTATTACATAAGGTCTGCACACACAATAAGTGTTTATATATGCACAGTTTATATCAGTAATTAAGTGCCGCATTACATAAGGTCTGCACACACAATAAATGTTTATATATGCACAGTATATATCAGTAATTAAGAGCTGCATTACAAAAGGTCTGCACACACAATAAATGTTTATATATGCACAGTATATATCGGTAATTAAGTGCTGCATTACATAAGTTCTGCGCACACAATAAATGTTTATATATGCACAGTATATATCAGTAATTAAGTGCAGCATTACATAAGATCTGCACACACAATAAATGTTTATATATGCACAGTATATAGCAGTAATAAAGTGCTGCATTACATAAGGTCTGCACACACAATAAATGTTTATATATGCACAGTATATATCAGTAATTAAGTGCAGCATTACATAAGGTCTGCACACACAATAAATGTTTATATATGCACAGTATATAGCAGTAATAAAGTGCTGCATTACATAAGGTCTGCACACACAATAAATGTTTATATATGCACAGTATATATCAGTAATTAAGTGCCGCATTACATAATGTCTGCACACACAATAAATGTTTATATATGTACAGTATATATCAGTAATTAAGTGCCACATTACATAAGGTCTGCGCACACAATAAATGTTTATATATGTACAGTATATATCAGTAATTAAGTGCCACATTACATAAGGTCTGCACACACAATAAATGTTTATATATGCACAGAATATATCAGTAATTAAGTGTAGCATTACATAAGGTCTGCACACACAATAAATGTTTATATATCACAGTATATATCAGTAATTAAGTGTAGCATTACATAAGGTCTGCACACACAATAAATGTTTATATATCACAGTATATATCAGTAATTAAGTGCAGCATTACATAAGGTCTGCACACACAATAAATGTTTATATATGCACAGAATATATCAGTAATTAAGTGTAGCATTACATAAGGTCTGCACACACAATAAATGTTTATATATGCACAGAATATATCAGTAATTAAGTGTAGCATTACTTAAGGTCTGCACACACAATAAATGTTTATATATCACAGTATATATCAGTAATTAAGTGCAGCATTACATAAGGTCTGCACACACAATAAATGTTTATATATGTACAGTATATATCAGTAATTAAGTGCCACATTACATAAGGTCTGCACACACAATAAATGTTTATATATGCACAGAATATATCTGTAATTAAGTGTAGCATTACATAAGGTCTGCGCACACAATAAATGTTTATATATGTACAGTATATATCAGTAATTAAGTGCCATATTACATAAGGTCTGCACACACAATAAATGTTTATATATGCACAGAATATATCAGTAATTAAGTGTAGCATTACATAAGGTCTGCACACACAATAAATGTTTATATATCACAGTATATATCAGTAATTAAGTCTAGCATTACATAAGGTCTGCACACACAATAAATGTTTATATATCACAGTATATATCAGTAATTAAGTGCAGCATTACATAAGGTCTGCACACACAATAAATGTTTATATATGCACAGAATATATCAGTAATTAAGTGTAGCATTACATAAGGTCTGCACACACAATAAATGTTTATATATGCACAGAATATATCAGTAATTAAGTGTAGCATTACTTAAGGTCTGCACACACAATAAATGTTTATATATCACAGTATATATCAGTAATTAAGTGCAGCATTACATAAGGTCTGCACACACAATAAATGTTTATATATGCACAGTATACATCAGTAATTAAGTGCTACATTACATAAGGTCTGCACACACAATAAATGTTTATATATGCACAGTATATATCAGTAATTAAGTGCCACATTACATAATGTCTGCACACACAATAAATGTTTATATATGCACAGAATATATCAGTAATTAAGTGCTGCATTACATAAGGTCTGCACACACAATAAATGTTTATATATGCACAGTATATATCCGTAATTAAGTGCCACATTACATAATGTTTGCACACACAATAAATGTTTATATATGCACAGTATATATCCGTAATTAAGTGCCGCATTATATAAGGTCTGCACACACAATAAATGTTTATATATGCACAGTATATATCAGTAATTAAGTGCCACATTACATTAGGTCTGCACACACAATAAATGTTTATATATGCACAGTATATATCAGTAATTAAGTGCCGCATTACATAAGGTCTGCGCACACATTAAATGTTTATATATGCTCAGTATATATCAGTAATTAAGTGCTAAATTACATAAGGTCTGCACACACAATAAATGTTTATATATGCACAGTATATATCAGTAATTAAGTGCCACATTACAAAACGTCTGCACACACAATAAATGTTTATATATGCACAGTATATACCAGTAATTAAGTGCCGCATTACATAATGTCTGCACACACAATAAATGTTTATATATGCACAATATATATAAATAATTAAGTGCCGCATTACATAATATCTGCACACACAATAAATGTTTATATATGCACAATATATATAAATAATTAAGTGCTGCATTACATAAGGTCTACACACACAATAAATGTTTATATGCACAGTATATATCAGTAATTAAGTGCCGCATTACATAAGGTCTGCACACACAATAAATGTTTATATATGCACAGTATATATCAGTAATTAAGTGCTGCATTACATAAGGTCTGCACACACAATAAATGTTTATATATGCACAGTATATATCAGTAATTAAGTGCTGCATTACATAAGGTCTGCACACACGATACATGTTTATATATGCACAGTATATATCAGTAATTAAGTGCCGCATTACATAAGGTCTGCACACACAATAAATGTTTATATATGCACAGTATATATCAGTAATTAAGTGCTGCATTACATAAGGTCTGCACACACAATACATGTTTATATATGCACAGTATATATCTGTAATTAAGTGTTGTATTGCATAAGATCTGCACACACAATAAATGTTTATATATGCACAGTATATATCAGTAATTAAGTGCTGCATTACATAAGGTCTACACACACAATAAATGTTTATATATGCACAGTATATATCAGTAATTAAGTGCCGCATTACATAAGGTCTGCACACACAATAAATATTTATATATGTACAGTATATATCAGTAATTAAGTGCAGCATTACATAAGGTCTACAGACATAATAAATGTTTATATATGCACAGTATATATCAGTAATTAAGTGCTGCATTACATAAGGTTTGCACACACAAATGTTTATATATGCACAGTATATATCAGTAATTAAGTGCCGCATTACATAATGTCTACACACACAATAAATGTTTATATATGCACAGTATATATAAATACTTAAGTGCCGCATTGCATAATGTCTGCACACACAATAAATGTTTATATATGCACAGTATATATAAATAATTAAGTGCCGCATTACATAATGTCTACACACACAATAAATGTTTAAATATATAAAGTATATATTAGTAATTAAGCACCACATTACAAAACGGTCTAAGCACACAATAAGGGCTAGATTTCAAGTGGAGCGCTTATTTATCACGCACCCGCAAATGGGCGTACGATAAATAATCAACCATTACAAGTGGCTGATTATTGCTACAGCGAGCTTGCAGTAGCAATTAGCGCTTAGAAAATTAACCAGAATCAGATCTCTGATTCATTTTATAAATATTACCCAAATGCTCCCAAACTTAAGTGCTAATTTTCTTTTTATTTCTGTTTTTTTTAATTTAAATTTAGCATTTAAAAAAAAGAAGAAAAAGGAATACTGCATTTAGCAGTTAGCAGTTTTTCGGGGCTAAAGATGGTGGCTGTAGTGCCTTTACATTACAGTCTATGGGAACTGTGTGTTCTCTATAAATATATATGTATATGCTTATATAGATATATATTTAGTTGTCAATATGTGTATATACATATATATTTATGTGTCAATATGTGTATATACATATGTATTTATTTGTCAATATGTGTATATACATATGTATTTATTTGTCAATATGTGTATATACATATATATTTATGTGTTAATATGTTCATATACATATATATTTATGTGTCAATATGTGTATATACATATGTATTTATGTGTCAATATGTGTATATACATATGTATTTATTTGTCAATATGTGTATATACATATATATTTATGTGTTAATATGTTCATATACATATATATTTATGTGTCAATATGTGTATATACATATATGTATTTATTTGTCAAGATGTGTATATACATATATATTTATGTGTTAATATGTTCATATACATATATATTTATTTGTCAATATGTGTATATACATATGTATTTATTTGTCAATATGTGTATATACATATATATTTATTTGTCAATATGTGTATATACATATGTATTTATGTGTCAATATGTGTATATACATATGTATTTATGTGTCAATATGTGTATATACATATGTATTTATGTGTCAATATGTTTATATACATATATATTTATGTGTCAATATGTGTATATACATATGTATTTATTTGTCAATATGTGTATATACATATGTATTTATGTGTCAATATGTGTATATACATATGTATTTATGTGTCAATATGTTTATATACATATATATTTATGTGTCAATATGTGTATATACATATGTATTTATGTGTCAATATGTGTATATACATATGTATTTATGTGTCAATATGTTTATATACATATATATTTATGTGTTACTATGTGTATGTACATATATATTTATGTGTCAATATGTGTATATACATATGTATTTATTTGTCAATATGTGTATATACATATGTATTTATTTGTCAATATGTGTATATACATATGTATTTAACTGTTGCTGCGCCACTTACCACCTTCGCTGCGCTAGGTTCTCTGCCGTGACTATCGGCATGGCACAATCATGATTTTAATAACACCAGTTTTTTTAGTAATAACACTGCAAGTGAGACTTAGGGTTTCTTTTATGAAGCAGTGGATTCTGCTTTGGAATCCCATTGTTTCAGGCTTTCCTGAAACAAAAGTAGGAAGCAGTCATAAGACCAATGCTCCTTGACCTGTCTGCCATCTTTTAGATGATGGATTGAAATCATCCCGATCCGATACAACTGTGATGATTGACAGCCCTCTGCTAGCGGCCGATTGGCCACCAGTGGGCAGGGGGCGGCATTGCACAACCATTTCACTAGAAATGCTTGTGCAATGATAAATGCAGACAGCATTAATACATTTACCCCATTCTATTATTTTTTAAAAAATGATACAACCCAGAAGTGACTTTAGAAGTTTGTCCATCATACTTAGATACGTATAACATTCATATGTTACTCAGTATTGAGGATGTCTTATGATGACAATAGGTGACACATGTAAATAAGTGTTTCTACTGCACAGTGAACAAGGGTGTTAAATGAATAAACCTTTCCTGTAGCCTTAAGAGGTCTGGATAGGCTATTTTATTTATCAGTTTCTGGAGACCTCCCAGTTTCTATTTTGGCATTTATCACACAAAAAGTCCTTTTCAGGAGCTTTTCTGTTGAAAACTCGTTTGCTGGGGCGGGTATTACCAAAAAAAACAATAAAGCATTGTGATTATTCGAGAAACAAAAAATAGTTTCTGTGAGTAAATCACTGATAGATTATTGTTATATATAATCAACAGTGCTATAGTAACACACTCTAGCACAATTTTATGTCCCTTTAAATGACAATGAAGTTGTACATATTACTATACATATATAAAGGTACATAATGCCCATATACGTACAGTTCTCATGCCACACCAGTGGATCTGGCACTCTGGGTACGGTGGGCAGCAAGACCTAGGACAGAGCTGGGGGCAGGTAAACTAGTGCCAGGCACTCGGACTAGACAAGCTTTATGATTCTGCTGCATAAGGCTAGTGATCAGCCCTGGCTAAAGGTTGTGGGGAATTATGCAGAATTATTATCATATTCATAAAGAAGGAAATGAATCCTCTGCACAGAAGACAAATTTTATAACAGGTTTGGTTAGGTTTTGTTTGCATTTGCTGCAGTTTGCACATTATTTGTATCTATCTGCTGCATTTTGTATAACAACACGCAATGCAAAGTCAGCTAAAGAAATCCACCCTGGCTAATACTCCTCTGGTACCTACAGGCTTTAGTTTTCATTTAATAGGCCATATGGAAAAGAGCTCAGTGAATTTTTCTTATTAACATATATAAATATGCTCATTGTACATTATGTGGGCTTTTACTGTACTCTTATGATAGGATACCACGCATAGAATTGTAGCCTATGCATTGTGTAATGCCAAAAAACTACCACTTGGTGGCACTGTTGAATTTCATATGATTTTTATCACATAAGTACCTTCTTTCCTGTTTTAGTGCAGCAAAAACTTTTTCATTGACTTTAGCACAGGCAAATTCTTTGGACTTAGCGAGTCAATATACAGTCTTGCTGCAACCGTTTGTTTCGGTATCCATAGTCACCTTGCTGAATGATACTTTTTGTTGCAAGGTTTTAATATTAGTGTATGTTTAGCAATCTAATCAATATGGTTGTGCATTTTATGGTAATTAGAGATGAATGCAGGCTTGGCCAGTGTTTTCCTGAGTACCCTACAGCACTAAGGCACTAGTACGTGAGTGAGAAACGCGTAAGATTTCACGATACTGTAGGAAAATATAGAAATGAATGACAGATGCCACCATTATATTATGGTAAATAGATGAACTATTAAACTCTTGTTTCATCACAACAGCAGTGATTACTTTTTGAAATATTACTTGTTTGGCATGCTGAACACTTTGAATACAAATGTTAACCCAATGGCTGCCAAGGGGATAACTGTAAGCTTTGGCCCTGACCAGATACAAGAAAGCACAACATTGCACTGCGTCATAATGAGTCACAGCCCTTACTGGCACCTACAGGGTTAACATTCAGCTAGATTACGAGTTTTGAGCGCTATAGGGATTTTAACGACCACCACAAAAGCGGCGTTATTTCACCTCCCTATAGCGCTGCTATTACAAGTTTTAAAAAAGCAGGCTTGTGTGGGCGATATGGTTGCATTGAGGTTCATACCGCACCAAAATCAAGAGCTGCTTTGACGTGCTCATGCACGATTTCCCCATAGACATCAATAAGGAGAGCCGGCAAAAAAAAAAAAAAGCCTATGGTATTAACCCCTAATCTGCCGCCACCTAATTATTAACCCCTAATCTGCCGCTCCCGATGTCGCCGCCCCTATACTAAAGTTATTAACCCCTAAGCCTCTGGCCTCCCACATCACTACCACTAAATAAATCCATTAACCCCTAACCCTAACCCTAATGTAACCCTAAGCCTAACACCTCCTAACTTTAACATAATTAAAATACAGCTAAACTAAAGTTACAATTATTAGCTAAATAATAACTATTTTAAACTAAATACAAACTTACCTGTAAAATAAAACCTGAGCTAGCTACAATATAGCTAATAGTTAGGTTTTATTTTTATTTCACGGGTAAGTTTGTATTTATTTTAACTAGGTAGACTAGTTAGTAAATAGTGATTAACAATTTACTAAGTACCTAGTTAAAATAAATACAAACTTACCTGTCAAAGAAAACCTAACCTGCCTTACACTAAAACCTAACATTACAAACAAAATAAACACTAAAATTACTAAAAATAAAAATAACTAAATTACATAAAAAAACAAACACTAAATTACAAAAAATAAGAAACAAATTATCAAAAATAAAAAAGAATTACACCTAATCGAATAGCCCTATCAAAATAAAAAAGCCCCCCCCCCCCAAATTAAAAAACCCTAGCCTACAATAAACTACCAATGGCCCTTAAAAGGGCCTTTTGTGTGGTATTGCCCCAAAGATAACAGCTCTTTTACCTGTAAAAAAATACAAACACCCCCTAACAGTAAAACCCACCAGCCCCACAACCAACCCCCCCAAATAAAATAACTATCTAAAAAAACCTAAGCTCCCCATTGCCTTGAAAGGGGCATTTGTATGGGCATTGCCCTTAAAAGGGCATTTAGCTCTTGTACATGACCAAATCCTAAACTAAAAATAAAACCCACCCAAAAAAAAACCTTAAAAAAACCTAACACTAACCCCCGACTATCCACTTACAGTTCTTGAAGTCCTGCTTGAAGGATCCATCCAGCCGGAGAAGTCCTCATCCATGCGACAAGAAGTCTTTATCCAGGCGGCCTCTTCCATCTTCATTCAGCCGGCGAAGTACTCATCCAGGCGGCAAGAAGTCTTCATCCAGATAGCATCTTCTATCTTCATCCATCCGGTGCGGAGTGGGTCCATACTGAAGACACCTGGCGCAGAGCATCCTCTTCATACGGTCTCCGCCATAAACTGGAACTTCAATGCAAGTGACGTCATCCTAGATGGCGTCCCTTGCATTCCTATTGGCTGAATGATTTTATTCAGCCAATAGGATTAGAGCTGCTAAAATCCTATTGGCTGTTACAATCAGCCAATAGGATGAGTGCTCTGTACTGTGCTGCCCCTGAGTTCCTCATTTTATAACTATTGACCCTGCTCTACTGTGTGTTTAACCCCCTCAAAGGGGATAAAAAAGAGTAAAAATGCCACTCGGGACCCATGGTGCACCCAAACAGCAGAGCTAATCGCATGTTTAACTAGCGCTGCTGTACTGTGCTGCTCCTGAGTTCCTCTGTACACTTATGTGCTCTATACCGTGCTGACCCTGAGTTCCTCTATACACTTATGTGCTATGTGCCGTGTGGCCCCTTAGTTCCTCTGTACACTTATATGCTCTGTACTGTGCTGCCCCTTAGTTCCTCTGTACACTTATGTGCTCTGTACCGTGCTGCCCCTGAGTTCCTCTGTACACTTATGTGCTCTGTACCGTGCTGCCCCTCAGTTCCTCTGTACACTTATGTGCTCTGTACCGTGTTGCCCCTGAGTTCCTCTGTACACTTATGTGCTCTGTGCTGTGCTGCCCCTGAGTTCCTCTGTACACTTATGTGCTCTGTACTGTGCTGCCCCTGAGTTCCTCTGTACACTTATGTGCTCTGTACCGTGCTGCTCCTGAGTTCCTCTGTACCCTTATGTGCTCTGTACCGTGCTGCCCCTGAGTTCCTCTGTACACTTATGTGCTCTGTGCTGTGCTGCCCCTGAGTTCCTCTGTACACTTATGTGCTCTGTACCCTGCTGCCCCTGAGTTCCTCTATACACTTATGTGCTATGTGCCGTGCGGCCCCTTAGTTCCTCTGTACACTTATGTGCTATGTGCCGTGCGGCCCCTTAGTTCCTCTGTACACTTATGTGCTGTGTGCCCTGCGGCCCCTTAGTTCCTCTGTACACTTATGTGCTATGTGCCGTGCTGGTGCTGCTCCTGAGTTCCTCTGTACACTTATGTGCTGTGTACCGTGCTGCCCCTGAGTTCCTCTGTACACTTATGTGCTCTGTACCGTGCTGCCCCTGAGTTCCTCTGTACACTTATGTGCTCTGTACCGTGCTGCCCCTGAGTTCCTCTGTACACTTATGTGCTCTGTGCCGTGCTGCCCCTCAGTTCCTCTGTACACTTATGTACTCTGTACTGTGCTGCCCCTGAGTTCCTCTTTACACTTATGTGCTCTGTGCCGTGCTGCCCCTGAGTTCCTCTGTACACTTATGTGCTCTGTACCGTGCTGCCCCTGAGTTCCTCTGTACACTTATGTGCTCTGTACTGTGCTGCTCCTGAATTCCTCTGTACACTTATGTGCTCTGTGCCATGCAGCCCCTGAGTTCCTCTGTACACTTATGTGCTCTGTACCGTGCTGCCCCTGAGTTCCTCTGTACACTTATGTGCTCTGTACCGTGCTGCCCCTGAGTTCCTCTGTACACTTATGTGCTCTGTGCCGTGCTGCCCCTGAGTTCCTCTGTACACTTATGTGCTCTGTAGCGTGCTGCCCCTGAGTTCCTCTGTACACTTATGTGCTCTGTACTGTGCTGCCCCTGAGTTCCTCTGTACACTTATGTGCTCTGTACCGTGCTGCCCTCAGTTCCTCTGTACACTTATGTGCTCTGTACCGTGCTGCCCCCGAGTTCCTCTGTATACTTATGTGCTCTGTGCCGTGCTGCCCCTGAGTTCCTCTGTACACTTATGTGCTCTGTACCGTGCTGCCCCTGAGTTCCTCTGTACACTTATGTGCTCTGTACCATGCTGTCCCTGAGTTCCTCTGTACACTTATGTGCTCTGTGCCGTGCTGCCCCTGAGTTCCTCTGTACACTTATGTGCTCTGTACCGTGCTGTCCCTGAGTTCCTCTGTACACTTATGTGCTCTGTGCCGTGCTGCCCCTGAGTTCCTCTGTACACTTATGTGCTCTGTACCGTGCTGCCCTCAGTTCCTCTGTACACTTATGTGCTCTGTACCGTGCTGCCCCTGAGTTCCTCTGTACACTTATGTGCTCTGTACCGTGCTGCCCCTGAGTTCCTCTGTACACTTATGTGCTCTGTACCGTGCTGCTCCTGAGTTCCTCTGTCCCTTATGTGCTCTGTACCGTGCTGCCCCTGAGTTCCTCTGTACACTTATGTGCTCTGTACCGTGCTGCCCCTGAGTTCCTCTGTACACTTATGTGCTCTGTACTGTGCTGCCCCTGAGTTCCTCTGTACACTTATGTGCTCTGTGCCGTGCTGCCCCTGAGTTCCTCTGTACACTTATGTGCTCTGTGCCGTGCTGCCCCTGAGTTCCTCTGTACACTTATGTGCTCTGTGCCGTGCTGCCCCTCAGTTCCTCTGTACACTTATGTGCTCTGTACCGTGCTGCCCCTGAGTTCCTCTGTACACTTATGTGCTCTGTACCGTGCTGCCCCTGAGTTCCTCTGTACACTTATGTGCTCTGTACCGTGCTGCCCCTGAGTTCCTCTGTACACTTATGTGCTCTGTGCCGTGCTGCCCCTGAGTTCCTCTGTACACTTCCTCTGTACACTTATGTGCTCTGTACCGTGCAGCCCCTGGGTTCCTCTGTACACTTATGTGCTCTGTACCGTGCTGCCCCTGAGTTCCTCTGTACACTTATGTGCTCTGTACCGTGCTGCCTCTGAGTTCCTCTGTACACTTATGTGCTCTGTACCGTGCTGTCCCTGAGTTCCTCTGTACACTTATGTGCTCTGTACCGTGCTGCCCCTCAGTTCCTCTGTACACTTATGTGCTCTGTACCGTGCTGCCCCTGAGTTCCTCTTTCCCTTATGTGCTCTGTACCGTGCTGCCCCTGAGTTCCTCTGTACACTTATGTGCTCTGTACCGTGCTGCCCCTGAGTTCCTCTTTCCCTTATGTGCTCTGTACCGTGCTGCCCCTGAATTCCTCTTTCCCTTATGTGCTCTGTACCGTGCTGCCCCTGAGTTCCTCTGTACACTTATGTGCTCTGTACCGTGCTGCCCCTGAGTTCCTCTGTACCCTTATGTGCTCTGTTCCGTGTTGCCCCTGAGTTCCTTTGTTCACTTATGTGCTCTGTGCTGTGGTGCCCCTGAGATCATCTGCACTCTTATGTGCTCTGTGCAGTGCTCCCCTGAGTTCCTCTGTACTCTTATGTGCTCTATACCATGTTGCCCTTGAGTTCCTCTGTACACTTTTGTGCTCTGTACCGTGCTGCCCTGAGTTCCACTATACCCTTATGTGCTCTGTGCCATGCTGCCCCTGAATTCCTCTTCACCCTTATGTGCTCTGAACTGTACACAGGCTGAGTCATCTTGTTTTTAACACAGACTTCGCCATCTTGTTTTTGGAATGGGCAGCCACAGTTTGTTTTGGTCCCATGCAGAACCATCTTGCTGTTGGCATGGGCAGAGTCACCTCTTTTTTGCCATTAGCCGGGCAATCTTATTGTTGGCATGGACAGCATAATATATTTTTGCCAGGAGCCGCACCATCTTTTTGTTGGCATAGACTGTGTCATCTTGTTTTTGCCATGAGCTGTGCCATCGTGTTGTTTGCTTGGGCAGTGTCATCTTGTTTTTGGCACAAGCAGTGCTGTATTTTTGTTGTCATTGGCAGCATGATCTTCTTGTTGCCATTGGCAGAGTGATCTTGTTTCTGATATGGGCAGCGCCATCATGTTGTTGACATGGGCAGCATAATTTTGTTTTTGGCATGGGCAGCACCATCTTATTGTTGGCATGGGCAGCATCATCTTGTTTAAAGCATGTGTAGTGCCATCTTGTTGTTGGCACAGGTAGCATCATCTTGTATTTGGCTTGTGTAGCATCATCTCGTTGTTGGCATGGTTAGTGCCATCTTGTTGTTGGCCTGGGTTTTGTCATCTTTTTGTTGGCTTGGGTAACAGCATCTTGTTGTTGGCATGGGCAGCACCATATTATTGTGGGTTTGAGTAGCATCATCTTGTTGTTGGCTTGGTAGCATCATCTTGTTGTTGGTTTGTGTAGTGTCATCTTGTTGTTGGCTTGATCAGCACCATCTTGTTGTTGGCTTGGGTAGTGTCATCTTGAGGTTGGTATGGGTAGTGTCAGCTTGTTGTTTGCTTGGGTAGTTTCATCTTGTTTTTGGTTTTGGCAGTGCCATCTTGTTATTGGCTTGGGCAGTGATATTTTGTTGTTGGCTTGGGTAGTGTCATCTTGTTGTTGGCATGGGCAGCACCATCTTGTTGTTCGCTTGGGTAGCATCATATTGTTGTGGGCATGGGCAGCACCATCTTGTTGTTGGCATGGGGAGCATCATCTTGTTATTGGTTTGGTCAGCACCATCTTATCATTGGCATGGGTAGCATCATCTTGTTATTGGCATGGGCGGGGCCATCTTGTTGTTGGCATGGGTAGTGACATCTTGTTTTTGGCTTGGTAGCATTATCTTTTTGTTGGCTTGGGCAGCACCATCTTGTCGTTGGCTTAGGTAGTGTCATCTTGTTGTTGCCTTGGGTAACATTATCTTTTTGTTTGCATGGGCAACGCCATTTTGTTGTTAGCTTGGTCAGCGTCATCTTGATGTTAGCTTGAGTAGTGTCATCTTGTTGTTGGCTTGGGTAGTGTCATCTTGTTGTTGGCATGGGCAGCATTATCTTGTTCTTGGAATGAGCAGCACAATTGTGTTGTTGCTTTGGATAGCATCATCTTGTTGTTGGCTTGGGTAGTGCCATCTTGTTCTTTGCATGGGTACTTTAATCTAGTTGTTGGCTTGAGTAGTGTCATCTTGTTGTTGGCTTAAGTAGCATCATCTTGTTGTTGGCATGAGCAGCAGCATCTTGTTGTTGGCTTGGGTAGTGTCATCGTGTTGTTGGCATGGGCAGCATTATCTTGTTCTTGCCATGGGCAGCACCATCTTGTTGTTGCCTTGGGTAGCATCATCTTGTTGTTGGCTTTGGTAGTGCCATCTTGTTGTTTGCATGGGTACTTTAATCTTGTTGTTGGCTTGGGTAGCATCATCTTGTTGTTGGCATGGGCATCATCATCTTGTTCTTAGCATGGGAAGCACCATCTTGTTGTTGCCTTGTGTAGCATCATCTTGTTGTTGGCTTAGGTAGCGCCAGCTTGTTGTTTGCATGGGTACTTTCATCTTATTGTTGGCTTGGGTAGCATAATCTTGTTGTTGGCTCGGATAGTGTCATCTTGTTGTTTGCTTGGGCAGAGTCATCTTGTTGTTTGCTAGGGTAGCGTCATATTGTTGTTTGGTTGGGTAGTGTCATCTTGTTGTTGGCTTGGGTAGCGTCATCCTGTTGTTTGCAGGGGTAGTGTCATTTTGTTGTTGGCTTGGGTAGCGTCATCTTGTTGTTGACTTTGGTAGAGTCATCTTGTTGGCATGGGCATCCCCATATTGTTATTTGTATGGGCAGTGACATCTTGTTTTTGTGGTCTGAGCATGCACCTTTGAAGTGTCTTGTTTTGTTGTAGATCTTTAGTGGATAACTTGATCCCTGAAGTTGATCTTGTTCATGCATCATATTAGTGATATTTCCTTTATTTTTTCATACAGAAAATGTCTTATTGTATGGATTGTGATCACTTCAGCACTGGGTGCTTAGAAACACATTAAACATGATCCACAAGACTTAATTGACCTCTTTGTGCTTAATCCCTTCATAGGAGTTAAACACATAATTGAATACAGGGAACAGTGCAATAATAATATGAAATAAAATGCCAGTCTCACAACAAGCTCAAAAGATAGAACTAGATATGGTAAAAATGCCATGTGCAACATGGTGATAGCTGCCTGACACTAATGATGCTGCTATTTTATAATATTAATAGGAAAAGCTGCAGATAACGGCTACAGCTGTAGGTACGACTGAGAACATAAGAACTTTGGAAGCCCCTGCAGCCCCTATGTGCTGTACCCCCCTCCGCTGCAGAGCCAGGCATAATAGATAAAATCCAGGCTGCATTTCCATATCTAATGGCTGGACAGCTGCCAGCTTCCTTTCAAAGGCTTCATGGCGAATGGTTCCTCCACATCTTCTGCATGCTCTGTGATTGCAGTAATACCCTGGTGCTCCAGTCTAGAATTAGACAGCAGAGGCGGATGGCACAGTTTGGTCAAAATATCTGGTTATTTGTGTTTGTAAATCTGTATTAGACGTCACTGTGTTTCCTTTAATGAATTAATACAATGTGTATATATTATTACTATTTATTAAAGACGTATAGTAGTGTGTAAAGATAGTAGAACCCTTACGGGTTATAACGTAACATAAAAAAACATATATAGTATCTACAATCAAAAAATCTTCTAAGGGGTGCAAGAAACTAAAACTAAAAATGATAATGCTAATATAGATAAACGCAAATTAAAGGGACAGTAAAGTAAAAAAAATCTTTCATGATTTAAATAGGGCATGCAATTTTAAACAACTTTCCAATTTACTTTTATTACCAATTTTGCTTTGTTCTCTTGGTATTCTTAATTGAAAGCTAAATCTAGGAGGTTCATGTGCTAATTTTTTAAACCTTGAAGACTGCCTCTAATATGAAAGCATTTTGACCGTTTTTCACCACTAGGCACGTGAAGCTCCTAGGAGTTAGCACTGATTGGCTAAAAATGCAAGTCTGTCAAAAGTACTGAAATAAGGGGGCAGTTTGCAGAGGCATACATACAAGGTAATCACAGAGGTAAAAAGTATATTATTATAACTGTGTTGGTTATGCAAAATTGGGGAATGGGTGATAAAGGGATTAGCTACCTTTTTAAACAACAAAAATTCTGGTGTTTACTATCCCTTTAATATATATATATATATATATATATATATATACATATATATATATATATATATATATATATATATATATATACTGTGTGTGTGTATATATATATATATATATATATATATATATATATATAAATGCAAAAGTCCAGCACTCACTTATAATTGTAATCCGGGGTGCATCCCAAGTATATCCATAAAACAATCAAAGAGCACTCACCGTGTAAATAATCCAAATTTATTTAGGCATGTTAACGTTTTCGGGGAGTAACCCCATCTTCAGACAAGTGACAAAACAAGGTGTGTGTAACTTACTAGTGCTACTATTTATAAGGTGGTGTCAGAATGCCGATAGTATCCGCGGTAGACCGCCATCCTCTTTGATTGTTTCATATATATATATATATATTGGCTATAAAGAGTCACATTATAGATTAAAGGGAAGTTCTTTACCCCCCTCTTTCCACACTCTGTACAACCATATTTCTGTGTTTTTCTACTCAATATTTAATGCTAGTGTTAATAGTAATACAGTACTGAGGTATGCTGCCCCTCCTTACACGCTTTATTATCAAAATAATAAGAGAAATAATAATATTTATTGCACGTTTCTCCCATATGGGACCCAAGCCATAAAAATGGCACGTGACATAAAGGCCCTGTTGAAATGCCAGAAGGCACATTAACCTGACCTTAAAATGTTGCCAGGTCATAATGTTAACCCACTGCTACCCAGGGTTTTCATTGAATATATATATATATATATATATATACAGAGGCTGTTCCCATTCAGTAAATCGCCATAGAACAAACTAAGGGCTCGTTTCCATTGAGCCGTTAAAAATTGAGCCATAAGCTACCGAAGTGTCCGACAGCTAAAAGTAATTTACGGCTCCATTTTAGTACCAGGTTTCCATTGAAAACGTTTCCGCTTTGTGTGCAGTCGCTCTTTTCATGTAGGTGTAAGTTAGCATTGTGTTAACGCTTCCACCCGATGCCGGATTTCTAAAACATTAATAGGTTACTATGGTAACCCGACCTTACACTACACTCGATTGCATATACGGCACCGCATACAAGTGTGGCGCATATATTTTACCCGTCACTCGCTGTTAAAATAAAATCAAACACCTAACGCATGCGCAATATCTGCCTCTCAACAGCAACCCCCCACCGCAATAACTAATGTATTAATCCCTAATCCGCCAACCCCCATATCACAAAGTATCTATTTAAACTATAAACCCCTAAACCGCCATGCCCCACAACGCAATCTAGTTATTTAAACTATTAACCCCTAACCCGCCATACACCCATATCGCACATAACTAATCACTAAGCCCCCTAACCTAACAACCCCTAAATTAACCCCATTACATAAATTAAGATAATCCTAAATTACAATTAAAATAAAAAACTAACATTACTTTAAAAATAAAAAAGTAAATTTAAATTAATCTAAAATTACAAGAAATAAAAAGTCTAAAATTACATAATAATAATAATAATAATAATAAACCAAATTATCAAAAATAAAAAAATTATACCTAATCCCTATGAAAATAAAAAAGCCCCCCAAAATAAAAACACCCCTAATCTAATACTAAACTACCAATAGCCCTTAAAAGGGCCTTTTGTAGGGCATTACCCTAAATTAAACAGCTATTTTACCTTTAAAATAAACTAAGTTCCCCCTAACAGTAAACCCCCCACCCACCAAACCCCCCAAAATAAAAAAAATCTAGCACTAAAAAATGCTAAACTACCCATTGCCCCTAAAGGGGCATTTGTATGGGCATTGCCCTTAAAAGGACATTCAGCTCTTTTACTGCCCTTAAAAGAGAATTCAGCTCTTTTACCACCCATTAAATCCCTAATCTAATTTTTAAAAAAAAAAACTAAAATTTGAATAAAAAGTCTAACCCCCACATAGGTACTCACGGTTCCTGAAGTCTGGCGGTGAAGTCTTCTTCCAAGTGGCGACCTCTTCTATCTTCATCCAGGACCGCGGAACTGAAGACCAGCAACCGAGGAACTGAAGACCGGCGACCGAGGAACTGAAGACTGGTGACCGCGGAGCCAAGCGTGGTGGATCCTCTTTGTACGATCATCGCCGTACACTGAATATTGAATGCAAATTACGCGTTTAAATATGGCGTACCTTGCATTCCTATTGACTGATTTGATTCTTCAAATTCAAATCAGCCAATATGATGAGAGCTACTAAAATCCTATTGGCTGATTTGAACAGCCAATAGAGTTTCAGTAGCTCTTATTATTATTATATTATGATTAAGGCAGTAATGCCGAAACATGTCAGGCATGTTTTCGCCGTTTTTACCCTGTGACAAATAAAGATTTGATTTTTACTACACTTTGGAGCGTGCTGGCATAATCCTTTCTTTATGTGCTCTATATATATATATATATATATATATATATATATATATATATATATACACACACACACTATTGTTTACTATTGTTGCCATGACAATTGGCGGTTTCTCTTATGGGGGGGTTCATTTGTTTGCTGTGTATAAATTGTTGCATATTTTATATGTTATTTTTTCTGAGGAAGGGGAGTTTTTGTCCCCGAAATATCACATTAAAGCATCTTTTCACAAGGAACAGAGAGTGCAAGCCTGTAACGTTGCTATGGATTTGTGCTCTGCCTGCACCCTGGCAGTTGGTGTTTACAATTTGGTATATATATATATATATATATATATATATGCAGTCAGAGAGGTAGAAGCACTCCAGGTAACCTGCAACGCAGCTGACAAAATGCCCTAGGTGCACATCATATATAATATAAATAGTGCAGAAAGCGAAAGGCACTCACAGTGACGTTTCGGGGTCGCCCCCGTTCTCAAAGCAAGTGTACATACATAGAAATAAACTCATTTATCAGCAGAACCCAACACCATTGCGCCCTCTCTGGAGGCATCCCAGAAGTTGCCGGCGTCACGTGACCTTGACGTCACGATCTTCGTCGTCGTGGCAATGGGACGCCACCCAAGGATCAGCTGTGCAGTGTAAAAACAAAGTGTCAGAGTCAGAGCAATATGCGAATATACCATATCAAGGGTACATACCTTACAACATTATCTTACAAATTAATAGGGAGGGTAAGAGCTGGGAGGCAATAACACACATGTTAATGTCAAAATTATTATAAACATAATTCTTCATAGGCTAAACACTATGCAAAATCATAATAATAATGGGAAAAATAATATACAAGCCGAAGGACTATATAAGAGATAAGAGACAAACCGGTGGGTATAATTAAATGCCCTGCAATCTAATAGACAAAAGTAGGTACTGGATGCCGAAAGTCTAAAATAAAGTAAAGAAAGAGACTACGTATAAGAGACTATCATATTAGACAACCTGCTACTATGTCAGACAGAAAAATCTGAATCTAAGAGTGCATAACCATCCTGACTAGCCATCCAAAGGTGACTAAGACTATACAGGAGGTAGTGGACAAGACTCAAGAACGGCTTAGACGGTAAGAGGGCAATATAGATTGTT
>NC_069510.1:122297856-122300356 GCF_027579735.1 Bombina bombina
TTGAATTTTCGATAAGGTCTGCCCCTATTAAGCTTCTCCTCATTGAGGAGAAAATCTGGCTCCAATCTTCTCTATCATAGGTTATAGCTAAATCTTGTTCCCATTTGTCATAAATTACCAATTTTGCTGAACTATTTGCTTCTTGAATGGCTAAGTATAAGCGTGTAATCATTTTTTTATTTCTACCGGGTGTCATTATCATTTGTTCCAGAGCAGTTTTTGGGCAGGCTGGCAGTGTGTCCTTTTAAAGAGACATATCACAATATTATTAGCTAAGTACAGGAACACAAGAATGTGTAGAAAAAAGGGGTTGAAAAAACGTTTAGTTAAACATCGGCACCTCATCATATTGAAATGCAATTCACGTAATGCACTTATAGTAAATGCCTAACTCATAATACCCGTACTACATAGTCAAGGGTCATGTGTACCATAAATGCTATAGAAGCAAATAGCAGCAAACTCGTTATACAGATACCTCAAACGATGTGACCGTATTACATGCACAAAGTGTCATGTGTACCATAAATGCTATAGAAGCAAATAGCAGCAAACTCGTTATACAGATACCTCAAACGATGTGACCGTATTACATGCACAAAGTGTAGCACGACCTATGTAATCACCCTGTTCAGCATCGGACCAACCTCGCGCTGAATCTAGCACAGTTACTAGCGGAACAACAAGGGATATGCGCATGCGTGGAAACCCGGCGCAGTCCAGCCCCCAATGCTCCAGCTAGGTACCCAATAGGATAGAAAGGACAAGCCCCCACACAGGACAAACAGAGTTATTAAAATGGCATGGTAAGAGGGCCCCAAGGTACTACTAAGGGAAGGAAGGGTCCGGGTCATGAACGTAATAAATGCAGCAGGATATGCAGTAGATAGTACAACACCCCTAATACCCAGATATCAGGAGTCACCCACTTAGGTCTCGTAACCCAGCTAGTTCAGTCTGACATACACGATGAGAAGGGTATATGCGTCTGTCATTTCTAACCTGTCAGCACCGGTCTTGCGGTCAAGGCACCTATTGTCCGTGCATAGGCAATTTTACAGGATCACAAAAAGGATGTCTATAAGTGTGCGCATGCGTGTAAGCCATGCCCAGTTAATTATTACTGTGTAAGGCAAGGTCCCTGATAGGCCGTCTGGGACAAGCCCCTATCCCTGTGTGAGTGACAGTTTTGCTATGAGATAGGGGGGCAGGGGTCCAAAGTCAAAAGATATGTCGGTCACAGTATGTTTCAGGCTGATGCTGTGATTACAGGTTTGCTAGAGCCCGGTGGCCCAGAATTATAAGGATCGCTATAAAGGAAAAGAGACCCCTAAACTAATGTGAATAAATACATAGTACAGGCAGGACCCATCCCCCTAGATACAGAAAATACTAGTGCTAACAGGGTTCAGTAGTGCAAGGTTAGTAGCACCAGCACTCAGTGATGTGTCAACACTACGGTGTGCATCAAAAGTAACATCCACTAATGTACATAACAGAAACAACCTAAATAAGGGTACACCCATTGGGCACCCCTCCTGGAGGATAAATATGGGCAAAGCCTACAGCCAATCAGCAACCAGACTTCATGAACCCACTGTGGATAAAAGAATGCAAACATAGTATCAGATACTGTACAAACTAAATTAATCCCCTTAGACAGATACAACCAGATACCTTAGAAGCGTACACAGCTTAGTTCATAAAAAACAATGCCAGTCTATCCCCATGTTCAAACCTCTGGGGTGTATAGTGTCCAGTTTGAAAATCCACTCGGCCTCCTTCTGTAGGAGACGGGTGTCCCTGTCACCTCCCCTAGGCATTGGGGGTACATGATCGATGAGTTTAAATCTCAGGTCCGCCACAGAGTGACCCTTCTCCATAAAATGTCTGGCCACAGGTTGGTCACTCTTGCCTTTCTCAATTGCCGTCCGGATGGCACTCCTGTGATTAGCCATCCTTTTCTTAATGTCATCTGACGTCTTACCTATATAGAATAGGCCACAGTTGCAATTCAGCATGTACACCACAAATTTTGTGGTACACGTAAGGAAATGCTTGATCTTGTAGCTCGTGTTATTGTGTGGATGTTTGAATTGCTTGCATTGCAGCATGGCGTTACACGTTACACAACTCGGGCACTTGTAGGAGCCCCTTTTGGTGTTTGTCTTGACCTTGCTGTAGCTATCAGTTGGATCAGTGTTCATTAAGATGTCTTTTAGGTTTCTTCCCCTCTTATATCCAATTCTGGGTGGTCCATAGTCGTGGTATGGTAATGATGGATCAGTCTGGACAATATCCCATTTCTCTTTTAAAGTAACTCCTAGTGTTCTCGTGCTAGGGGTGTATGCAGTGACAAAATTCATCCTCTTCTGTTGGTCTCTTTTTGGCATTTTCATGCTCAACTGGGCCCTTGCTTCCTTTATAGTGTTACCATTGTATCCTCTGCTGTAAAACCGTGATTCCATTTCTTTCAGTTGTACCTCACGGTTTTCCTCTG